>NW_022900928.1:97402511-97419417 GCF_012274545.1 Fukomys damarensis | reverse complement strand
ATATATATATATATATATATATATAAATAAACACACACACACACACACACACATATATAGGTTTGAAACAGGGTCTCATTATGTAGCTCAGGCTGGCCTTGAACTGTGTGGCCCAGGTTAACCTTGAACTCATGGCCATCCTCCTGCTTCAGCCTCCCTAGCACTGGGATTACAGGTGTGCGCCACCACACTCTGCACCTGGGATCAATCCCCATCCTGCAAACAAAATGCAACACTATGTTCACACATTCGTCTCGTCATTTAATGTTCACCGCTGGCCCCGTAGGAATCCTTGCTGTGTCCCCCAGTCGGGCATCTGACAGGCCTATCCTGGGTGTGGGCTGTCACCCCAACGGCTAAGTGAATATGTATTAAATAACTAATGCCCTACAGGGCACTGTACAGGGAGCTTGTCATACCTTGTTGCACTTATTTTTTTTTCTGCTCAAAATTTTAGTTGCCAATTTTTAAACACTAAGGAAATTGGAAGTAAGCAGTGGACATGTCAGTACCTACTGCTAGATTCAGCAGATAGCACACCGCATTCACTTTGTCTCTGCATCCACGCAAACTTTACTTTCCTTGTGGTTGACTGTTCCGGTCGCCAGGCACAGATCACATGAAACTCCCCCTTCAGTCATTCAGAGTGCATCTTACAAGAGCGCGCATGTCCTCCTACAAAAGGGCCACCGTCATATCAGAGTAACAAGCACTAGTGTTGCCCTGGGTGATGTTCTAGAGGCCAGATTAATTTAATTTATATTTATTTATTTATTTATTTGGTACTGGGGATTGAAATCAGGACCTTGTGTAGTGCCACTGAGCTAAATCCCCGGCCTTAATTCTTTTTTTTTTTTTTTTTTTTTTTGAGACAGGATCTGGCTATGTAGTCCAGGCTGGCCTGGAACGCAGGATGAGCCTCCTGCCTCAGCCTCCTGAGTGCTGGGATTATAGGCCTGTGCCCCCGTGCCCAGATCTCTGGGCATTTTGTCCCATTTTGGCTGACCTGTCCCTGCAGGCTGGGGTGGGGGGGTGTCAACCCAGTAACTCAGTGGCGAGGTCTCTGGAGACCTCTGGCCGCAGGGACCTTATTCCTTGTGGCCGTCTGGGACCTCAGCTCCCAGCGGGGCCACAGACCGGGTCCCACGGTAGAGGGCACACTCTAGCCAGGCTGGGCCTGGCTATGCACAGGTGGTGCAGCAGGTTGGGGGGCACCGTGGGACTGAGCGGGTTCCAGCCAGAGGACGAGGCTCGCTGGCTCCGGGAGTAGCCACCTTTCCGGAGCCATCACAAGCCTCCATTCCTGGGCTCCACCCCACCCTTTCCGGAGAGAAGCGCCCCCTGGGGCCTGGGCAGCGCCACTGCGGGCCCTGCTGTCCCGGGTTAACCCTCTCCCCCCAGCCGTTCTCTCTAGGTCTGAGGCTCAGTGCTTGGAAAAACTTGGATGGGGCAAGAGGAAGCTCCAGGACAGGGGACAGGGGACAGAGAGGCAGCACCCTCCTCACATCAGTTTGTGGAAGACTTTCCATCACCTTTCAGCGATCCACACACACCCGTGTTCGTCACAGCGCAGTGTGTAACACTGGATCATGGAAGCGACCTGTGTGTCCATCAGCAGATGAACGAGTAAAGGAGACGCATTTACACACCACGGAGTACTACTCTGCCACAAAGAAGGATACACATGCGGCATTTGTTAAAAAAAAAAAAGTCTGCACCTTGCAATTGCAATGTTAAGTGAAACAAATCAGACACATAAGCTTAAATATCTAATGGTTTCTCTTATATGAGAAACCCAAAGTATAAAAAAGAGCAAGATAAAAGATAGGTGATAGGAAATAGAGAGATAGCTCTTCGCAAATGGGAAGGCTCCTCCCACTGCAAGCATGGCACTGGCAGCTCTGCCACAGCCCCTGGGAGGCCACGCGAATCTGCTCACACCCTTCACCATCTGCCACCTCTGCAACCTTCAACTCTCGGGTAGCACCTGTCCTTACCCGGCCTCCTCTACCTAGGAAGGGCCATTTTCCTTTATCCCAAACCTCCAGTAGTGTTATGAATCCAGGCTTTTAAAAACAAAACAGTCAACTTTCCCCTGGGGCCAGGCCCACTTCCATTTTCAGGACAGAAAGCACACCTGCACTCTTCGGAAGAAGCAGAAACTCTCTCCCTCCCACCTTACACACAGCTCTCCCAGGACTGACCTCCCCGCCCACACAAGGTGTGGGGTCCCCAGCCCACTGCCCTGGTCCATCTCAAACCTGTGCTGCTTCTGTGTCAGCCCCTTTCCCTACTGCCACCTGTCCCTGGTCCCCTCTGTCACCTGCTTCCTGCTGTGGGAAGGGCCCCAAGCACTCATGGGCTTGCCGAGAGACGGGACAGCCCACCTGCACGGCCAGACCCAGAGACCTCCGCCCTGCTGCTGGAGCCCTGGGTCAGGGAAGGGTGGCTGTCTGGTGTGAAGGTGTGGAGGAGTTCTGCTGCCAAGGGAATCTATTTAGAAATAGTGTGAGGTGTGTGCTAACTCTCTAATTTATTTCTGCAAAAGTGAGCATCCAGCTGTCTTCTCTATCACGCAAACGAACTGAGGACGTTTTCTACTGGAGACTATGCGGTGTCACCCAGCTTACGTCACCATAAATACGTGGCTCCAAATACAGCTTAGTCTTCTAGGAAGTGAAGTTGCCCTTTGCTGTGTTCTGAGCAGGTAGAAATATTTTAATGGTAGAGTGGTGGTGGAGGAGGAGAACGTTCAGATGAACGAGGAAAAGAAACAGAGAGCGAGGAAGAGAGAGGAGGAGGAAGGGGTGCTGCAGAGTTCTGTCCTAACTGTAGGCACTGGGATTCCTCTGGCCAAGCAGAAGTTGTTGCCCCACTCAACTACGGCTGAAGGAAACCAAGCCCTTGACAGAGCAAGGATCTGAGGTGTGGGCCTCAGATCCGCACCTGACTCGGAGCCAGTAGGACACACAAATGAAAACAGACAACTAAGCAATTGTGGATGTTAAGGTGCTTTTCCCAATAGTGATTAATAAAAGTCCTCATTTCAGGGCTGAAGAGGCAAACTTCCCACGGCTGCGACTGCTCAAGCCAGCCGGGTTGGCAGGTTTCTGAGGACCTCTGTCTCTCTGGCCATTAAAATAACTCAAAATCTCCCTCTCCCTAGTGGTCTGGGGTCACATTACCTAGGGACTCTCCAACTGTTCATCTGCCTTAGAGATTTTCTCGGTTCTTGGGGGCCAGACAAGATCATGGTCAAACAGGAAGAAAAGCTTTCTTATAGGCCCAATGAACCTGTCTCCTCCAGTATCTCTCATCACCACGGTTGGAGGGTCAAAGATGAGGGCTTTTGTGCCATCTTGTCTGCGGGCCTTATTGTTATGAGATAAATTGTGTTTTCCTCACCCCAAACTTATGTACTGAAGCCCTAACTGCCGTACTTCCAAATGTGACCTTGCTTAGAAATCACATCTTACAGATGTAGTTCAATGAGGTTTTAGGGTAGCAATAATCTAATACAGCTGTGTCCTTGTAAAAAGGTGTGTGTGTGTGTGTGTGTGTGTGTGTGTGTGTGTGTGTGTGCGCGCGCGCGTGCGCATGTACAAGCCAAGGGACCCTGAAGGTTGCCAGCAAGCCACAGAAGCCAAGGGCAGCGTAGGACGCAGCCCCTCCAGGAAGGAATCAGCCTTCACCTGACTTGGCCACACATTTCCACTGCCTGAGCCGAGAACAGAGAGCACTACCCAACACCAAAGCACGGAAGCCACTCGGATTTCCCAGAGCATCTCAGAGGGTCGTGTACCTGTCCCCGAAGTACCCAAGGACTGCAGATGCCCCTGTGTCCCTGTGAAAATTAGGGAAGCAGAGACAGGCATAGCCGGCGGGGCTCACCGTCCTGCTCCGAGACAGAAGGCAAAGGAGAAAATCGAGCCTGCCCTCCGGGAGGCAGCCCCTGCTCTGAGGCCCGGGACTGAACTCCAGATCTCAGCGCGGGGCCTCTCCTGAGCGCTTGCTGGGCTCGGGACTCCTTCCTGGGGCCAGAGGGGCGGGGGGCGGGGGGCTGTGGGGAGGCAGGGCCCGGGGCCAGGAGTTCCCCGTTGTTCTGGGTCTGCGCAGGTACTGGCGCACCTAGCGCTCAGACCCCAGGCTGCCAGTGAAGCCATCGGATCGCAGTCATGCACGCTCTTGGCCACTAGAGGGCGAACGCGCGGAGGAAAGCAGCGCGCAGGTCCGGATCCCTAAGGCCCCAAGGCCGGTTTGGGACGCGCTCTGAAGGGCACCCCCGACCCTGGCGGGCGCGATCCTAATCACAGGAGCCCTGAATGCTCGCAGCCTGTGAGACGGAAAAATAAATAATGAAATCGAGAGTCGGGTGCGGTGGTGAACGCCTGTAATCCCAGCTCTTGGGAGGTGCGAAGTCGAGGCTAGCCTGGGCAACATCGTGTCTCAAAGAGGCCAACTATCTCAAAAAGCAAACCAAAATTAAATCGGGTGACGATGATGACGGCATTGCAAGAGTCTGGAAGTTCGACGTAAATTATCCCCTTCCCCCGCAGCTCCTCTGGTGGGTTAATAAACCAGGAGAGAATGAAGGGTGCCCGGGGCCTCAGAACAACAGTAACCAAAACGGGGAACACAGGCATAAAGGCTGTATTCTTGCCTTGGTCAGAATGGAAACAGTGCTGATTCTTACAACTTGGCAAACCCACTTAGTCAAACTGTGGAATGTGTATGAGCGAAAATGAACCTGAGATGCTTTTTAAACCCATAACGTGTGTGAATCAATGTCTGGGTACATTTGACAAACAGCAACCCGACCTCACTCTGGTTAGCTCTCTGTCCCTGTGCAAAACACCTGAACTAGAGCAAGGTCCTTGCAGAGGACCAGCCAAGGACGACCCCACTGCCTCCAGCTCGGCCTGCCTCTATTCCACCCTGTGCTTGGAGACAGCCCAGGATCAGCTAGGTGACACCACTGAGCCAAGCCCCAGTTTTTAAAAAGATTCCACATCCACTAGCTGGCGCACTGCTCCAGAGCCCAAACCTTCAACACGCGGGGCTCTGGGGAACCTTTGTTTTGGTTTAGTTTGGTTTTGTTTTTTTGAGACAGGTTCTTACTATGCAGTTCAGGCTGACCTTGAACTCATATAGTCCATGCTGGCCTGAACTCAGTGCAATCCTCTTGCCTCAGCCTCCCAAGTGCTGGGATCACAGGTGTGACACCATGCCCAGCTCACAAGTTCAAATATGGCGGAGGTTCTAGACATTTTCAGTGTCACTGGCAGTGGGGTGTTGCCATTGGCACCTAGTGGGCTGTCACCAGAGATGCTGCTGAACATCTCAGATGAACACAGAAGTGTCTACTGCAAAACCTCAGTAGTGTGGGAGCTGAGGAACCTGAAACATGTAATGTCTTGGGCCACTGAGTTCCTCCTTAAATAACAGTGCTGCGTTGTTCTGCAACTAATTCACCCTGCAGCTCAAGCACTTTCCCAAATCTACTCATGTTTTATTTCTTACCTCATGATCTCTCAGCAAGAGCCCATGCAGGCTCTCATTGTGTTGTCCTGTGTTAACATGACTGAAGAAGAAAAAACAATTTGTACCGGAAAATGAACTTGAGACCTTGCGCTTGTGAGGCAGGTGCAGAATTTAAAGAAATTTTGACAGAAAATATTTGCTGGCTGGGTTTAAGAAGGAGAAACTGACCCCAGGTTTAGGGTCTAAGCCAGCAAGATGTGCCAGACAGGTGTGCATGGCCAGTCATCTCTAGGGGGCGTCCTATCTCTCAGAACAGCCCCTGCTTGTCTGCAGTTTAGGTGCCTGTGTCCTCAACTGTTGTGTTCAGTCTTTGACTGTATTATTTTGTTTTTGGGTTTGTTTTGTTTTTGAAATAGGATCTAGCGATGATCCTCTTGTCTCAGCCTCAAAGTGCTGGGATTATAGGCTCAGTCCATGACTAATTTTTTTTTTTTTTTTTGGTACTGGGAATCGAACTTGGACCTTGCACTTGCTAGGCAGGCAGTGGAACCACTGAGCTAAATCCCAGCACTATCCATGACTAATCTTTTTTTTGGCGGGGACAGAGCAAGAAGTTTAATTACTCCAGCGGGCCAGTCTGCGTTAACATGCAGTAGACTGGCCCCATCCCACACTTGAACAAAGAAGATACACAATCTGGGAGGGGGCGTTTCAAGTGAGGCAACTTTAGTATACATTTATTGGTTACAGAAATTGGACATGCATTAACAAGTGGGCTCAGTCATTATATATTGGCTCATATAGAATATTGGTAACATGCTTATTGGGTGATTTAAGGTCTATCTCATTTACATTCTGGTGAAATGACAAAACTCTTCTAGAGACAAAGACATTACTGATATGCAGAAGTTGGCTCAGACATGTCCAGGCATGTGAGGCAGGGCAGGCCCCGACATGCTGAACAAAGAAAAATTTCAAGTAGGGAGTTTCCCGTAGTAAGTCCAGCTTGAACCACAGGAGCAAAATTTCCTTGCAAAATTCCCTTTCATTCCCTCTTCTTTTTTTTTTTTATTTGAGTTGATTCATTAACTCTCAGCAACATGTCCATGTGACTGGTCCAAGTATAAGCACCTGAGTCTGAAATCATCATGGAATCTTGGATTTCAATAGTGTTTATGTGTTGTGACACGAACTACACAAATCAGTTTAAGATGGTGGACCCAAATGTCAGTAACATAAAGATTTTAAAGACAGGTCCCATCAGTGTCCTAATCTATGCTTTTTAGTCACCTAGAGTACTCTACCAGTTATCCGGATTTTTAAAAATTTATGTTTTATCAGGATTTTTGTAACCATCTCGCTGACTATTTAGTTGATCCCTCATCTGGTAGGTTATTTGTCTGTCAATTTCTGATTGGTTTGCATAATAGCAACATTTTTAAGGACATGTAGGTTTTCCCTTTATTGGCAGTGAGGAGATCATTGGCCCTCCTGTTTTGTGGTACCACCTCAGTAGAAGACAGAAGGAACCTAAACCCAGGGCCCACCTTGATAAATATCCCAACACAAACAAGGGCAAATCAAGCACAGAAAGAGGAGAATCATTTTAGTCTCCCAAGACTTAAGTGGCTCAGGTCCTGGCTTGAGAGTACAGTTCTGGGGAGGCGTTTATTTGGGTGTGGTGAATCCAGGTGGGGATTCCAGCTGAGGTGATGTAAGCACAATGAGATGTGGCCTCTTCTAATGTAGCTTTAGACATGACTAATTTTTTTTTGTGTGTGGGTACCGGGGATTGAACTCTGGATCTTGCACTTGTGAGGCAGGCACCAGAACCACTGAGCTAAATCTCCATCCCAACATGACTAATCTTGATGCCATCACTGGAAGCCTTCATAAGTTCCTGCCAGTGGGGCCCGGGACAGCTTAGTCAAGGGTCCTTCTCCACAGATTTCCTGTCCAAATGAGAAAAGGGCAACTAAACATTTCTGAGTAGGGCAGCCCAACGGTAAAAAGCGCATGGGTAGGTCCTCTGTCCAGTTTGTCATGGGTCCTTGGCTGTATTATTTATGCCTCTGGGGCATGCAGAATGTTCATTTACACAGTATTCTTCACCTCAAAGCCAAGCCCAGCCATGCAGAGAATTTCTGATCTATTCCACCCCTAGAAGTTGCTTCTACAAAAACACTTCCTCCAGGGCACAGGGATGGCTGTGCCAGGATGGTCGCTGTAGCACTCTTCACAGGCTGGCCCAGAGGAGGAGAAATCATACTGGCTGGATTAGTTCATACTATGGAGTTCTGTGAAAGAACTCGAGAGAGCTAAGTGAATGGACATAAAAGTAAGTTGTAGCTGGGCATGGTGGCACATGCCTGTAATCCCAGCACTTGGGAGGCTGAGGCAGGAGGATCACTGTGAGTTCAAGACAAGCCTGGGCTACATAGTGAGTTCCAGGTCAGTCTCAACTATATAATGAGACCCTGTCTCACACACACACAAAAAAGTAAGTTGTAAGTCGGCATGGTGATACACACCTGTAATTCCAACTACTCTGGAGGCTGAAATGGGAGGATCCAAGTTCAAGACCAGCTGGGGCAACTTGGTGAGACTCTATCTCAAAATACAAAATGAAAATGGGCTGAGGATGTAGCTTAGTGCTCTCTGGCTTCAATCCCCCAGAATCTAAATAAATAAATCAATAAAAATAAAAAATAAAAATAAGCAAGTTTCAGAACGTGTAATTCTATTTTTGTGGGAAAAAAGTCCATACCTATGAACTTTTTGCCAGCTACTCCAGAAACAGAGGCCTAATACCTAGAATATATAAAGAACTAAAAAAATTAGATCACTCAAAATAAAAGACCCAATCTAGAGAGAAATGGACAAATAAAATGAGCAGATACTTCTCCGAAGAAGATGTTTAACATCTCTGTCTGTTAGAGAAATGAAGATTAAAACAATACTAAGATTTTATCTCATATCAGAAAGAAAGGCAATCATCAAAAAGCGAAGAAGGGCCTGGGATTTAGCTCAGTGGTTCTGCCACCAACCTCACAAGCATAAAGTCCCGAGTTCAATCCCCAGTCCAAAAAAAAAAGTCACAGTGACAAATACTGGTGTGGCTGTGGTGACAAAGGAAGCCTCCTACACTGTTGGTGGAAATGTAAACTACCACATCATTTTTGTTGAGGAAGGGACTGGTAAATGACACACAGAGATGCAGAAGTGGGTAAAATAAACAAACAAAAAAGTTTACTTTGCTAGCAAAGGGTGGACCTGCACCAAGGACTGTGCCAGATGACTGACCCTGGGCTGGGTTACAATCTGCCCTTTATAGGAGTTTTACATTTATAACCTCATTTTAGGTAGTGCGATAAGACATTCCAGTTCCCACAGTTCCCATCACAAATCATGGTCACAAGACAGTTATGTTAGCTCTTCATTTTAGGTAGTGCGATAAGACATTCCAGTTCCCACAGTTCCCATCACAAATCATGGTCACAAGACAGTTCAATGTTAGCTCAAATGTAGCATTTTCTTTCAGGATGTTTATCATTAGCTATTCCAGCCCACAAGAGTGGGGGTCTGGGTTAGGAAAGCAGGACTGGTGACATTCCTTTTATCTTGACTCCTTTACAGTCATATGGTTTACAGAAAATTTTAGGGCTTAGGGCCTGGTGACTGTTATCTTAGCTTGAACATGTGGTCTCATCCTGGGATGTGGCTAAGGACCTCTGGCACCTGTTAATTTTAAACTGGGGATATGTGCCTTTAAGCTTTAATGGTGAAACCTCTGATATTTTGTTCTGATAAACAAGCAAGGCAAAGCAAATTACAGTAGTGAAGGACAGTGGTTATTCTATATTTCCCTAACACTTTGTAGGTTTCTGACTATTTACAAAAGTTCTCTCTAGCATTATGGAATCCAGTATGTAGAATTAAAATTAGAAATTCTATTTGACCCAACTGTTTACCTTCTTTTTTGGGGGGTACCAGGGACTGAACTTGCGGCCTTGCACTTACAAAGCAGGTGGCAGCACCACTGAGCTAAATCCTCAGTCCTCCCCTTCTATGTATTGTCCCAAAAGAGCTAAAGATATTATACTTCAGCAATACATGCATATCCACGTTTATAGCAGCACAATTCACAATAGCTAAATCCTGGAAGCAGCTGGTATACCCAATAACAGATGAATGGATAAAGAAAATACATGAAAGACTACTACTCAGGTATAAAGAAGGATAAATTAGAGACATCTGTAAGAACGTGGATGCACCTGGAAAATACAATATTGAGTGAAATAAATCAGACACCCAAGCTTAAATACTCCATGGTGTCTCTCATTTGAATGAGGCAACGTGCAAAGGGCAAAATACAGGATGGATGGAAAGAGAGAAGGGGAAGGGTCTGTTGCAAATAGGAAGGGATCCAGGATTGAAGAGAGGAGGAAACCAGATCCAGGGTGAGGAGAGGGGAAGAGGGGGAAGATTTCAGATGCCCCCAGGTATAGGTACTAAATACCCACAGTGAATGTAAGCATTGTATGTTATGAACGTGAGCTCAGATTACTAATAACATGAATGAAAATGGGGATGGTGATTTAGAGACAGAGGGAGGGAGGAGGGAGAGAAGGGGAAGGGGGTTAAAAAGAGAAATAAGCTGTATGAGGTACATGCACCCACTCCCCGAGACAAGTGCAAACTTCATGTCCTGCAAACATGTACTAACACAATAAAAATTGAAAGTAAAAAAGTGCGTGGAAGCACACAGCAAGGTACTAAATTCTAAAGAAGAGTTATTTAAAAATGTCTGCTGTTCACAAGATCAGATTACTTAGGTTCTAGTTTCATAATAAGAAAGTCTATGTTTACTTCTATTCTTTTAGAAACAGTAGATAACGTCAGATGTGGGTTTCTTCTCTTGGCTGCTGTGAGCTGAGCTCATAGTCGCTTGCAGTGTCCTGTTATCCCCCAGGGAGACGCTAATGCACACAGCAGTGGGTTTTGGCAGGATTATTACCCAGGCCATCACTTTCATCCAAAAGTCAATCTTTAGGCAATAACCAGAATTTTTTTGACTGTAGAATTTGGTTCTGTCAGAAAATGCTAAACATAGTTCCCCTCTCATTCGAAGAGTGGGTCCCCAGAGCAGCTACGCTTGTGATAACAGAGCCTGGTGGCCCTTGGACAAGAAGGTTCTAAAGAAGAGGCCACCAGGAACTCCTCACTGAGCCCCACACTGGGGACTCACTCACCTTTGAATCCCAGGGCCAAGCACAGGGCCTGGTGGGTGGTTGATATTCAATAATTTTTTAATGAATTTGTCAAAGGGAGAACAAAATCTGTCTTAGTCACTTTTCTTGTCACTAGGACAAAATATAGGGCACTTACAACTTTAAAGAAAGAAGGGTTATTCTTCCTATTTCCGTTCATGGTCAGCAGCTCCAAAGAGGAAACAGCAAGGCAGAGGGGCCTGGTGGAAGAGAGCTGCTCACTGCATGGTGGACAGGAAGGAGAGGGGAGAGACAGAGACAGAGACAGGAGCTAGGGAGAGAGAGAGACACCCTTCCAGGCCACACCCTGGTGACCACCTCTTCTAGGTCCAGACCCTACCTCCGAACAGCAAGTCAGCTGTTCACCCCCAAATGCAATTGCTTTCCCAAAGCCCCGCTTATGAGGTCATGAGGCTTTGGGGAGACATCCAGTTTACCTCCTTTGGCAGAAAGCTCTGCCACCTGAGGGGCCACCAGCACCCTAAAATGCCTTCACCCACAGGAGCAGGCGCCATCCCCAGGCGACGCAATACCAAACACAACAGCCAGACATACGCAGTGATCACCTCCCATGTGTGACAAAAAGAAAATGCATCCATGGCCAAACAGTATCAAGAACTTTTTTCTTTTTTTTTTTTGTACTGGGGATCGAAATCAGGACCTTGCCTTTGCGAGGCAGGCGGTGGAACCACTGAGCTAAATCCCTGGCCCGCACGCACGCACGCACGCACTTCTCTTAGCAGGTAGCTTGTTTCTAAAAAGTAGCTCACCAACTAAAGATTACCGGTTTCTGGGTTGCTCACTTCTTCTGGAGCTCGGATTCCAGGTTCGACTCGTCTTGAACAAAGAGATGAGCAAAATGCAGTGGCAAAGCTTACTTAAGAAAGCAAAAAAGAAGAGTAGGAGAGAAACTGGCTCTGCAGAGCAAATTTAGGCTGCGTAAATAGAAAAAGAGGGTGACAGCAAAGATAAAAGTACACACTATGTCTGGGAAACACAGTGTGGGCTATTATGGAAAGCTGCAGCAGCAAAACCCTCACGGCGCCGACGCGCCCTTTCAAGCTGTCTAATCTTGAGGCAACTTGCGAGAGCGTCCACATCCGGGTTCCGCCTCAGGCTGACTCAGGTGTAGGCCGCCTGTGGAGAACCTGCAGGAGTTCTAGAGGAGTGGAGGGCAGGGCTTTGGGAACTGCTCTGCGCATGTGTCGGGATTTTGTAATTCACAGTTCACTTCTACTTCCCCCGGCCAGCTTTCCTATCCCCTAATCTCTGTGTCACTTCTGTGACTGCTTTGGGACCAAGGTATCCAAGTGAGGTCTAAGTGGGCTGCTCCTACAAGGACCCTTGGACCTCACATCCAGCCCACCCACAGCCAGCCCTCTCTTTCTTGGAAAGGAGGGAAGTCCCAGCCTTGAGCGCTCCCAACTAACTGGGCCCCAAGCTCCCCATTCCTGCAGAAGTCGCCTTGGCCTCTACGGCTGACCACACAGCATGAGAGGCGGGTAGCTGTGCTCTGCCCTCTGCTTGGGGACCCTGGGCCTTGCTGTCCCTCATTCAGTTGTCCCTCACTGAAGACTTCCAAGTTCACAGATGCCATGCACCTCGTGGTCTTCCTTATCTGCCCGGCATGACTTCTAACAGAGCTGTGCTGATCAGGGCTGAAAAAGGGGTTCACTGATGCTTCATAAAATTGCACATCAAGCATTTAGAGGCTTTGACTTTCTTCTCTAACTTAATTTATCTTGGAAGTTGTTCCCAACTGTGCGCTTTATTTTCAAAAGCAGATTCATGCCATCCCTCTGTATGTAGATAGTCCTCTACTTATTATGATGGTTCAACTAAAGTTTTTTGTTTTGTTTTGTTTTTTGAGACAGGGTCTCACTATGTAGTTGAGACTGACCTGGAACTCACTATGTAGCCCAGGCTGGTCTTGAACTCACAGTGATCCTCCTGCCTCAGCCTCCCGAGTGCTGGGATTACAGGCGTGCGCCACCACACCTGGAAAGATTTTTTTTTTGTACTGGGAATCAAACTCAGAGCCTCTCACCTGCCAGGCAGGTGCTGTGCCACTGAGCTACATCCCCGTTCCTCAACTCAAGATATTTTTGATTTTACAATGCTGTGTACCCACTTAATTGTTCTGGTTTTCATTTTTGGTTAAATATTCACTAAATTACATCAGATAGTCAAGACTTTATTGTAAAATATGATTTTGCTCAACTGTAGACAGAGTGTCCTGAGCATGTTTAAGGGGGGCTAGGTTAAGCAATGTTTTAAATGTTGTTCAATTTATCAGTATTTTCCACTTCCAGTGGGGTTATATCCTGATAAATCCACTGTAAACTGAAGAGCGTCTGCATATGGCAAATAAGTGTTTGTTTATTTTGTTGTTGTTGCCTCTCAGTCTTTCCCCTTCTTGTAATAGTACCATGATTTTTGTTCTTTCCTTTTGTGGCCCTGGATTGAACCCAGGGTCTTTGCACTGAGCTACAACCCCAGAGTTTTTGTTTTTTAAAAATTTTCTTTTGACTCAGGGTCCCTATATAGTCAAGGCTGGCCTCAAACTTGAAGCAATCCTCCTGTCTCAGCCTCCCAGTGTGCTGGGATTGCAAGCATGTGCCATCATGCCCAACTTAGTAGCCTGAATTTTCTTTTCTTTTTGTGGAGCTGGAGGTGGAACCTGAGGTCCTGTGCGTGTTTAGAAAGTGCGCTACCACTGAGCCACACTCCCAGCCCAGGACCCTGACCCATCTCTTCCCCACCTTCAGCCCTGTGAATTGGGACACGTGACCAAAACTTACCTCAGTGATTGGATCAGAGGGTCACCCTTTGTGACTGGGTGGGGCATGGGAGGCCTGAACAGTGAGGGCACAGGCCCTAAGTCCTGCCAGTTCCTTCCTCCATGTAAGGCATGAGAGTGAAGCCAGCATTGAAGACAGCAAAGCCACCATATGCAGAATGCAGTTGAGTGTGGTCTGGAGCCACCCTCTCCTGAATGAGGACCCCCATGAGCCGATGCTGGTCTTTGCTGCCCAAGCCAATGTGGGCCTCCTGCTGCCCATGCAGAGAAGCAGCTTGCTAAGGAAGCTGGCAGAAAGAAGGTGCATTGCACATGACCTTAAGACATAGAACTGGCTGAACAAGGCGAGGACCTTTGTATTCTTGGTCAGCAAGAGGGAGATTCATGTTATGCAGTCATGAAGCAATCGATTAAACTGTTGACTCTTAGAAAAGGTGTGTACTGCACTGGGACATCAGGGGCCATGGACAAAGTTGGTGAGTGCTTCTTGGCATTTCCTTCACAGCCGTGAAGGCAACTGTGACACAAGCTCCAACATGAGTTGACCTTAAGGCTGTTATTCTAAGTGAAACAAGCAGCAAGGGCATTAGCTCATTGGCACCACACCTGCCTCGCAAGCACAAGGTCCTGAGTTTTGATCCCTGGTTCCAAAAAACAAAATCTAAGTGATACAAGCCTGCCACAAAAGGACAAATGCTATGTGTAGGAACCAGCCTACAAGCTTGTGTCTGACCAAGGGTTGTCAAGAATGAAAAGTGAAGAGACACAGAAACAGGTTAAAATCTGAGGAAAGTAGGAGGCTTGTGTCTCTCTTCACCACAGAGCCCCAAATGATTGGCGCACTTGGCTTCATTCGCTCAGACACGGGCACAAGCAATTAGAGTTCTGCAGGGTTCATCTGTCTCCCACCCTCCTCGGTACTTCTCTGGGCAAACAGCTTTACCTCAGGTGTTTTACTTCTCTCTGTCAGCAGCGTGTCAGCATCATGTTAGCGTGCAGCTCGAAGACCCCTTGGCTTGGAGCATGTGACAAGTCACATGATGGCACTTGCAATGAGAATTTGATTGTTTAAAAATGTATTTTTATTTATAGGCTACCATATTTTTTTAACTTATAATTATTTGTATTTATAGGGTACGAAGTAAAGCTATAATATACATATATGCATTGTAGAATGATTAAATCAAGCTAATTAACATACCCGTCAATACAAATATATTTTGTGGTAAGAACATTTAGTTTATTCTCTCAGCGATTTGAAATACATAATGTATTATTACTATATGCTGTGTAATAGATCTCAAAGCACTTCTATCTCACCAAAACTTTGAACACTTCGATCAGCAAATAAATCCCTAGTCCCCAACCCCTGGGAATTTGATCATTAACAGCAGAGAAGAAGGTGTGAAAATACAGCTCTGCTGTAAAGCATCTACTACCAATACTGTATTTCTTCTCCTTGTCTTGTCTTGCAGCCTTTTTTTTTTTTGGTTTGTTTTTGTTTTTGAGACAGGGTCTCACTATGCAGTCCAGGCTGGCCTTGAACTCATGGCCATCCTCCTGCCTCAGTCTCCCTAGGGCTGGGCTCACAGGCTTGCATCACCACACCTGGTTTGGTCTCACAACAGTCTTTTCTCTTTAAATCCATGGTCAGTAGAGTGAACTACTTACTTTTCTTTGTTATTGTCAATGATCTGTTCCCGGCCCTCTTTCTGCCAACAGCTAAGGTCTTGCTGGCATCTCATGGAAACTTGGAGAGGGCAGGACTTGACTGTAGATCTTAGGTGACTTCAAGGGCTTCTGATGCAGGCCAGTTTTGGGCACAGGCAATGAGACTTCTCCAGCGTGGGCTGAAGAAATAAATGGGGAAGCCTACAATCTGTATGTAGGTTAGGTTTTCTAATATGCACCCTCTGCTCAGCTCCTCCTCGTCCCTGAGACCACCTGTATCTTAGACGGCTTAGTCCCTGTCACTGACCAGGCCCTACAGTCCGTTGATTGATGCTCGAATGTTTTCCAGGTCTGCTGCATGCCCCCAGCCTGTGCAAAGCAAGGGGGAGTATTCTGAGGGGAATTCATGACAATGTCTTTTACTGTAATACATTTTTTTTCAAACATTCACCATACTTTCCAATCACACTTCACTGACTGGAAAAGCCTCCTACTTGAGCTCCCTCTTCCCAAACTGCCTCACATTCACCAAAGTTAATTTCCCTAAATCTGTGGCTGTGGCTCTCCCTGCTGCGGTATCTCTGAGGCCACCTTGTGCCTCTGTAAGAGGTGCAAGGCCTCGACCTGGGGTTCCCATCGGGCACTGCTCCTGTTCCTGGACATCAGGCTGGGGTCTGAGCAATGTCTCCAGGGTGTGGTGAGATGAGGGAGCCACTGGTCCTGGGCACCATTGTTCTCTCCTCCCCATCAAAGCGGCGGCAGACTTCCCTGCAGATCCAAGTGCTCTGCTGGAGGTAAGCTGAAATCACTGGGGTTTCTAGAAACACCTTTTAAGAATCTTTATCAAAACTTTTATTAGTGCATTTGCAGTGCACAATGATCATGGACATTGTGGGGAGTTGGTGCCATCTGTCACACATCTTAATTCTTTTTAGGTCCCCTTCTCCTGCATGTCTTGATTCACTTCTCATCTGCAAAAGGCGTTGTTTCCTATTCTTTAGAGAATCTTGTCAACAGGACAAGGATCTTTTCCTGAGGTTTGGAGGTTGGTGAGATGTGGGGAGAAGGCAGGAGGGGTGGAGGAAATCCAGAAGCCTGAGAGAGGGTGGGATTGACTGGATGGGCAAGGTGTTCAGTGACCATAGGCCAGTGAGGAAAGACAAGTGGCACAGGTGGCTTAGGCGTGACACATGGCCAATCCCACCTCACAGCTTTCCGGGCTGCTGTGATGGATGCGTTGGAGCCTTTTAATTTAGATTCGGGGCCTGCTCTGGGGATGTTGTCAGCAAATACAAACAGAAGTCGCCCGCGCTTAGTAGATACTCAATGAACGAAGGTGGCATCTGCACCTTTGTTCTGGTTGTCTGCTTAGACCCTTACTGTCTGTGTCACCCCTAGACGTTTCTCTGATTTATCAGAAATCTGGGGACCAAAGTGCAGCCCCCGCCTCTCTGCTCGGCCTCCAAGGCAGCTCAGAAGAAAGCCCTCATCCTCCTCAAGCCTCCTCATCTTCCTTGGGTTGTCTCGTGTTGCCCCGGTGAACTTTATTCCCATTTTAGCAGATGACAAGCGGAGGCCCGGGAGGTGGAGCTAGAGGACAGCCAGGGCTCCTGGCTGCGGGACAGCTGTCATCCACTCCTGCTGTGCAGCACTGGCGGCCGCTGGGCGGGCTGGGGACCCGTCT
>NW_022900928.1:97391225-97402171 GCF_012274545.1 Fukomys damarensis | reverse complement strand
CCCGAGGGGCTGCTGCGGCGATCAGGCTCGGGCTACGAAGGCAGCACCAGCTGGAAGGCAGCCTTGGAGGGTAAGCGCGGCGCGTCTTGCCCGGTCACCTTGGAGAGCGCCGGGGACCGGACACCCACTCATCCAGGGCCCTCGGATGCCACCGGGTGCGGGGCTGGTGCCAGGGACCCGATGCTACCTCTGCCTCGAGCTTTTCCCTTGACCTTGGAAGCCGGCTTCGTGCTGCGAGCCCTGGGTTCCCGCGGGAAGGGCTCGGGCTGTCCTGCGCCTGCACGTGCGGTGGTGACGGTTTGAGCACAGTCACGAGCGCGCAGCGCCCCAAGGTGGTATCTGCTTCTTTTGCTGGCTGAGGTGGGGCGGTGGGGAGGTCCCCAAGGGGTTCTTCCTTTCAAGATCAGGTCCCATTTGTCCCTTTGCACTGGCTCAGGGAACGGCTGGCTGGCCAGGGGGCAGCACCCACAGTGGGAGTGGATTTCAAGTTCGTGAGTTCGTTCAGGAAACTTGCATTGGCTTTAGAAATGCTGGAGGGGACAAGAGAGAGAGGGCTCACCGCACTCTAAGGGTGCTCCTGGGCACCCCAAGTCCGGAGGCAGAGGGGACCTGGCAGCATTCACTAAGAAGGGGTGTCTTCCTGGAAGGCTTCTTGGAGTAGGTGAGGACTTAGGGGTGTGGAGGGGATAGAGGTGGGTAGCTGGAGCTGGCCCTGCCTGGGACAGGAACTGAGCCAGTGTCCTGGGATGGGGCAAGGTGGGGAAGAGGGACCTGAAGGATCCTGCAGGCCATGCCAAGGGTTAGGGGCTGTTGAGGGTCTGGAGGGTGGGTTTCCACTTGGCCTGGGGTGGGACTGAGCACAAGGCAATGAGGGCAGGGCAGCATCTGCACCCAGGTGTGGGGACTGTGTGGATGGTTCCACCTGCCGACTGCGGCTGTCCAGCCTGGCCGTTAGCAGGAGAGGAGCCACCTGGAGCAGGAAAAGGACCAGAGACTCTCTGGGCACCGTCCTGCCCACCTCAAGTGTGGCATCTACCTGTGGTCCAGCCCTGTCTCACCTGTCCTGGCGTGGCTCCTTGCCTGGTTGTGACTCAGGCACCTGGGTCACCTGGGTGCACCCAAAGCAACCTATCCCCGAATGCCTGGGGTTCTTGGCCCTTGGCCTATCAGCCTGTTGACTTCTCCACAGGACTTTCAGTATGTACAGTCTGCATCCCCTTGGGACTCACCCCCTGCTGGTCCAGGTGTCCTGGGTCCACCTTGGCTGGAATCTGTTAGAGCAGCGATATGCCCAGGGCCTAGGGCAGGGCCTGAATAGTGCAGAAAGATGAAGGAATGTGGGGATCCAGTGTAACAGGGCAATATGGCACCAGAGAGGACCATCCTAGCCCAGTGCTCCCCTCTTCTGACACCAAGGAGGCTCTCATTTGCTTAGTCAGATTTCTACCTCTGAGGGCCATATGGACCAAGGCCAGGTGTGTGCATTCTGTCGTGGAGACCCTTGTCCCAGTTCCCAGATGCGGGACCCCTGCAGCCCAGCCAGGGAGCCTAGGGATACTGATCTTGAGTCCACTTGCCTTCCCAAATTGGATTTTTTTTTCGTGCTGGGGATCTAACTCAGGACCTTTTGCTTGAGAGGCAGGCGGTGGCACTACTGAGCTAAATCCCCAGCCACACCTCCCCAAATTGGGCTCCATGTGATGACCCACTGTTGACTGGATATGGGATATAGGGCCATAGAACCTCTGCCTAGCCAAGCACCTATCTGGAGAGATGGGAATCTTTCTTTTTTTTTTTTCTTTTTGAGACAGGGTTTCATTATGTAGCCCAGGCTGACCATGAACTTGCAGCTATTCTCTTGCCTCAGCATCTTGAGTGCTGGAATCACAAGTGTGTGCCTCACACCTGGCTTAGACACTTCACCCAGCTGAGCCTCCAGGAGCACATGAGCTCTGCTATAACTGTGCTCAGGACAGTTATTAGGCACCTGCCCTGTGGATTTCACCTTTGTTACTGCTAATCCTCACCTTGAGGGGGTGGTGGTGAGCACGGAGCCTGAGAGTCTAAGCATCCCTCCCAAGGACACAGCTTGGGTGCTAACATATGAAACCCCCGTGGGATTTGCCCCAGCCTGTCTGATCTGAACGCTCTGACTCTTTCCTGTGTGGCAAGGACTTCTGTTTGCCAGGCTCATTGGAGGGAACTGGATTGTGCTTTGCTCTCTCCCCCGCCCCTCCGACTGCTGCCACCTCCAGTGGAGACCCTGCTGCTTCTTCCCAGGTTGGGAGCCCCTGTAGCCCAGAGCTGAGGTAGAGCTAGGGCTTGGAGACTTTCTTACATGGGCAGTGGCCTTATAAACAGAAAGGCAGACCTAAGCTCCCATGGCAGGGCCTCTCCTGTGGACTGAATGTTTTCTTCACCCCATGTTCAAGCCAGAGGCTGCAAAGGTGATCCACAGCTGTAGCTGGGTTCTGTGGACATGGAGGTGACTGAGATGCAGATATTTCTGGTGCTGGGGGTGGGAGGGTGGCCAGGGTGAGACAGAAGGGACAGAGTGATTCTATATACCTTAGACTATAGATTTTTTCAGTGCTCACCAATTCTGAATTTTTAATGTTGAAAGTTTCTGGATTAGGCAGAAACCCACAACTTCCTGATCAAAACCACCCATGCACATTTAGCAAATCCTCTTACAGATTTACAAATTATCAAGCTCCATGTCTGATCGTTTTTCATAGTCAGGATGCTGCTGGCCAGGCTCTGCCCCTGATGGTTTAGAGACATCAGCCAGGCGTCTTTTTTGGGTCACGGGCACGAGGATGATGGGAGCTTTGTCTGGGTTTAAGAGCCAGAGATTTTTAGTTGTTCCTTCTAATATTAGTTTAAATCACACACATTTAGAAACCTGAAAAAAACACACCTTCCAACTCCATCTATTTCGGATTATTGCATAGGAGGAATAATTACGGAGGTGGGATTGTGTTGACTTTTCAAGAGCAACACTGGTGCTAGAAGGGAGTTAATACCTCTGAAATTCTGAGGAATTCCTTCCAACTGATACAGTCAGGCCTCTGAGTTCACAGCTCCAGGGCATGGTCCCTGGGTAGAAAAGAAGAGCTGCTCCTTGGGGCAGTGTAAACATTGCTTCTGCTATACCTTTTCTGAGATGGTTGTTGGAAGATGAGCTCCAGCATGACAAAGGAGTAAACTGAGATGAGGAAAAAATGGGCAGAAGCAGCAGGAAGGCAGCACAGCAGAGGGATAGGGAAATCCTCAGGCTACTGGTACAGAGACCCCAAGGTGGTAGGGGGGTTTAGGAAACAACCAGACAGATTGGAGCAAGTCAGAGGGTTCCAGGAGCCACTTTTTAAGAAGGTTATTTTGGATTGAATGGTAGTTCTCTTCCAGAATTCTTATGTTGAATTCCTAGTGGCCAAGATGATATACAACAAAGGTTTAGGTGGAAAAAAATGAAAGAAAAATCACCAAGCGTTGGCGAGAATGTGTAGAAATGTGAAATGCTCTTGTCACGGCACTTTGGCAGTTCCTCCAAAAGCCACAGAGAATCACCATACTGTCCAGCAGCTCCACTCCTAGGCATGTACCTAGGAAAACAGGGACACAGAGAAATCTGTGTGCATTTGTCATGGAAAGCAAAGGTGGAAGCCATCCAAGGGCCATCAACAGGTGCAAGGGTAAACTGATGCATCCACACGTTATAATATGAAGCCAGGATGGGGTCAAGTTCTAACACAAGCTTGACGTGAGTGTGGACAGCTGGACATGCGCCTCTCTCTTCTCCACAGATACTACCACGCGACTCCTGCTGGGGGCCATTGCGGTCCTGCTGTTCGCCATCCTGGTGGTGATGAGCATCTTGGGTGAGTGCATTCGTCAGCACATGTGCGATTCCATTTCCCAGGTTCCCATGCCTGTCCAAGGCACAGCTTGAGAGGGAAAGAGAGGCTCCAGGTCTCCCCACAGCTCTGGGGGACAGAGCAGGTCTGAGACAGAGTGCTAGTTTTTGGTGGCGAGATTTTAGCCTAAAATAATACATTCATACACGGGCTACACCAGGGTCCTTTAGTAAGCAGTGTGGGTAGACAGGGTATTATTTCATAAATGATGCAACAGCTTATCAATTCAGGACAAATGTGACGTAGGTCAGACAAATGGTGATTCCTACAGAAGATGGTTTTGGCAGCAAGGGACTTTACTCACATTATGCTCTAGGAAGCTTAGGCAGGAGGACGGCAAGTTTGAGCTCAGCCTGGGCAACTTGGCAATTTAGCAAGACCCTGTGTCACAGTAAAAAATAAAATAAATTTTATAAAAAAGGGCTGGGGATCTAGCTCACTATGAAGGCCCTGGGTTCAATCCCTAGTACTTAAAAAGATCACATTAACTGAACAAACATTTATTGAGCCCTGCTGCTTCTTAAGCCTCGGACCAAGTGATAGCAATTAAAAGGTGGGTGTGATAGTGTCCCCTCTCTCTGGGGATAAGGGCAGTGAGAGGTGATACTGCTGGTGGCTTCCCAGAGCAGGAGACACACACACTGAACTGTGATGAATAAGTAGGAATTTCCCAGAGATGGGATGGAGAGAGTGTGTGTGGGTGGCGGGGGAGTAACTCCTTCCACACTCTTAGATTATGCCCCCAGGGCATGCAAATTAACCCAAACAACAGATTACAGGAGAAAAGACAAAATTTTTGTTAATATGTACATTTTATGGGGATTAACAGAAAAGAAAGAAAATTCAAAGAAGTGTAAGCTTATGTACCTTTTTTTTTAATGGAGGAAAGAGTTTGGGTTTCATTGGTAAATTGTGGGAATGATAGGGTCAAAGAAAAAAAAAGGATTTGTGATTATGAACTGGGAACTCTGGCTAATCTTGGGTGACTCAAGTCAATGTGTGTTGTGGCTTCTGCAGGATTTGCAAAAGGGCTTTCACTGCCTCTGTTGTTACTCTTTGAGAAGCACTGTGAGACCAAGGGTAGACTTCTTAAAATGGGGAGAAAGCCCATCAAGTCCTCCCATGTATGACCTGCATGATAAGCACCTGTTTTGAGTGTTCAGAACTGGATGCTGTGGTCACTGGGGCCAGCTTGTTCTTAGCTAGACTAACTGCCATGAATGAAGTCCCTTTCTTTTCCCCTCTGGCTAGGCTGGGCGGTCAGGGCAATGTGTAGACAGGGCCCTTCATGATTTCAGTAATGTGCCACCAGTCTCTTGGGAGACTCACTTTGTGGTCAGTACTCTCAGGGGCCTTGCCTCGCCTTGAACAGGTCTGCCCAGGGACTGTCCCTAATTAATTGCGGCCCACATGGCTGTAGATCCCTGGGGAGGACCCTGCAGACTCCCAAGTAGCAAGGGCTTATTCTTGGCTGTCTTACTCTTGCATCACTTGTATGAAAACAAACAAACAGGCATGCATATCAAATTTGTAGCCAAGGCAATCCACAGTCACAATTCCATGTGATGAATGGGGGGATCATCAAGATTAATGCGGGCATCGAGATTAAAATTTGCCTTTAAAAATGGAAATGCTGAGGCAAAGTGAATGACAGAAATGTGGAAGGAACAAGTAGAAGTAAATTTCAAGGCTGAGTGTTGCTTGTCCAGGTGCTGGGACACCTGGCTGAGAAGCAGGTCCCGTCTAAGCGCAGGGTTTAACTTCTCTTGGCAAGGAGCCCTGGGCTGGCCTATTTGCCACAGCCTAAAGGCTGGTTGACAGCAATATGGTCACAGTGCCGCTGGCAGAGCCCAGCAGATGGGTCCCAGGCTGTCCTGGTGCGGTATCCCTGTGAGGAGTCGCGAAGGAGATGGCATTGGAGTGACTAGGAGGAGAGGAACAGAAGGGTGTGCTCTGGGTCACCCAGAGGTACACCTAGGTCACAAGACAGTGTGCTGGGACTCAGTACCTAGCAAGAACTTTCTAGCAGCTAAGCGGTAGACAAAGCTGCCTGGCTAGTGTGGCCTCCAGGCCTCTGCCCAGTCTGAGTTTCTGGGGTCCCATCCCCGTGTGATGGTATCTGCCAGCCTCCCTTTTGTTACACATTTAGTCCCTGATCCTTTACCTGTAGTATCTCTGTGGGGCACCAAGGTTGAGGAAGGTGGGGGGAGCCATGGGGGCCAGGTGGTGGCCAGCTGTGCCGGCAGGTGTTGAGCCCTGTTTCCTCCCCACAGCCTCCAAGGGCTGTATCAAGTGCGAGGCACCCTGCCCAGAGGACTGGCTGCTCTATGGAAGGAAGTGCTACTTCTTTTCTGAGGAACCGAGAGACTGGAACACGGGCAGACAGTATTGCCACACCCATGAGGCTGCGCTGGCTGTGATCCAGAGCCAGAAGGAGCTGGTGAGAGTGACCCAGAACCCCTGGGCTCCGAGGAGAGCCACACGCCAGTGTTCCCTGTGACACGTCTCTGGGGTCACCCATCTGCTGCATAGCCATAAGTGTGCAGGTGGTCCTTAGGGCCTGAGTAGGTCCACCTCCATGGTCAAGGCCATTTACTGCAGCCCAACTCAGCATTATAAAGTGTAAGAATTACCAATTATGGCCAGGTGTGGTGGCACACGCCTGTAATTCCAGCACTCAGGGGTCTAACGCAGGAGGATTGCCAGGAGTTCGAGGCCAGCCTGGGTTACATAGTGAGTTCAAGGCCAGCCTGGACTACCTAGCAAGAATCTGTCTCAAAAAACAAATGAACAAACAAGCAAAAAACCAAACTGTTAAATTGAGCCAAAAAAAAAAAAAAAAAGAAGAAAATGCTGATTTTTGGGCCGGGGATTTAGCTCAGCGGTTTGGTGGCCTGCCTTGCAAGCACAAGGACCTGAGTTCAATCCCTAGTACAAAAAAAAAAAAAAAAGAAGAAAATGCTGATTTTTGGGCCGGGGATTTAGCTCAGCGGTTTGGTGGCCTGCCTTGCAAGCACAAGGACCTGAGTTCAATCCCTAGTACAAAAAAAAAAAAAAAAGACCGCTTTTTTTTTTTTTTTTGTACTAGGGATTGAACTCAGGTCCTTGTGCTTGCAAGGCAGGCCACCAAACCGCTGAGCTAAATCCCCGGCCCAAAAATCAGCATTTTCTAATGATCCAAATCAGGATATGCCCTCTCATTTAATAACCTGACCCATTTTATCAATAGAAATGTGAAAGAAAAAGAATGAATGAATCTTGGTCAGTGTGGGTTAAGCCACAGTGTGGCGGAAATCCATAATAGCAGAGTCTGAAGCCCACTTCTGTCTCTGGTATATAGGGTTTCTCTGCCACCTCTGCAGAGAAAGGCCCAGGAGAACGAAGGTAGGATGGCCAGTCTGAGATTTGTCCCAGGGAATCCATCCAGAGGGAGTCCCCAAGCGTTCTGCCGCCCAGGACTGGCTGGGCCTGGTTGCACAGGCCTGGCCAGTGCTTACATACACCAGAGCCAGGGCCCTTGCAGGCTCTTGGGGGCGGCTATGAGGAGCTCAGGGACCTCAGAGAGTTCTGTCCTCTGGCTCCTCACTTCCAGTCTCCAGGCCACATCACACTCCCGATCTGTGCACCCTGACACCGTGTCTTCCAAGCCAAGGTTTGTTGTGGCACAAGCAGCAGTCAGGACAGCGCCTTTGACATGGATGCTTTTGTTCCACTTTGATTTTGCAGGAATTTATGTTCAAGTTCACGCGGAGGGAGCCCTGGATTGGTCTGCGCAGAGTTGGGGATGAATTCCACTGGGTCAATGGGGACCCGTTTGACCCAGACACGTGAGCTGTGACTTCATCTTGTAAAAGAAGGCCTGACCCCCAGGACCCAATCTCAAGAGAAATGCTCGGTTTCATGCCAGCTAGAGATGCTAGCTGTGGGGTGTGACTGTGAGCCATTCATGAAAATGGCTTTAGTTCCCTCTCCTCACTTGTCCAGCCTCGTTTGGTGGCTCTGCCTCACGGAGCCCTCAGAGCTTTGGGGAAGAGCACAGGCTTTCTCTATCCTGAGTCTTCCTGTGCAGCACACATGCTTGGTGTGGCTCCTCCACATCCCATAGGCCAGAAGGGGGAAAGACCGAGGAAAGGCGTGTCCCAGATCACCTCACCCCATTGGTCAGAGGAGGAAAAAAGAAGGGAGGGATGTCCTGGATGGCCTTGCTCAACTGGCCAAAGCTCAGTCACATGACCACAGCTGGCCCTCAGGAGGATGGGGAATGGAACCTCCAGTTTGGGCAGCCATGTGCCGCCTAAGCATCATCACTGTGGAAGAAAAGCGATCTGAGTACAGTTGCCCATGAGCATTCTCAGCGCAAGCACCTTCCTGTGGAGGGGCCCACAGAGGGGTGTGTGCTAGTGTTGTCAGTGGCAGGGAGGTGATGATGGTGTCAGGATGTGGGGGCAGTTTAGGCTTAAGGACATGTAGGGCACGGGCTGCCTATAGGGAAGAGAACCTCGAGGACTGGGCCCTGGGTACCAGCCCAATGACGATGACACTGGAGCGTTCCCAAAGCTAAAGCTCTGGGGTCCTTCTAACACCCTGCTTTTGTGGGACCCCCAACTGCCAGGGATCTGGGATCAGGGTGAGCAAATGAGGTGTCTTCATGACACACCCATGTCCATGCATGGTTTCGGTGTCAACACACCAGTTGACCAGTGTTACTGGTGTTGTTCCTGCCCATCCCTTGCCCGTGTGGATACTGTGATTCAGCGTGTTTCTACTGAGCCCTTGTGTGCTCCACACCAGGCTTTGTTGGGAGCCAACATGAGACTGTTCTAAAAAGATAGAGACCGTTCCAAAGCTGGCTGCCTGGGGACTGTGGGAATAGACAGAGCCCCCTGCAAGGCACATATGAGTGGTGTCTGCAGGGCTGGTAGGATGCTGTGTGGTCTCTGGAGCCTGGGTTGTGGCGGCCACCCTTGGAGGATGGAGAGAGGTGGTGGAGACGGGAGGAGACCGTGGGACACAGGGCAGGGAGACAGGGAGGTCATGCTGGGAAGGTGCCCTAGGCTGGCTCTGTCTTGGAAGGTGACGTGAGGGTGGGCATGTGCCTCAGGGCCTTCGGGCTGCCCGTGATGGCTGCATGTGGCAGTCCTGAGCTCCTGGTGTCTTCTCCCGGTCACAGATTCACCATCTCAGGCCCAGGCGAGTGTGTCTTCGTGGAGCCCACCAGGCTAGTGTCGACGGAGTGTCTGACGACCCGGCCCTGGGTGTGCAGCAAGATGGCCTACACGTGACAGGGAAAGGCCAGAAGTGGAGGGAGGCATCTGCTCCGAGACCAGCCTCCAGCGGAGCTGCCTGTCCTCTCCTGGGGGAAGAGGTCGGTGGGAGCACCTGTCCCTGTCCTGTGCCCTTTCAGGCTCTAAAGCTCCTGAATCCCTGGTTCCTGGCCTCCTTGTCCCCAGGCAGGTCCTGCGGCTCAGCAGTTGAATCCCATATGTTAAGTAGCGTGGCCATCTTTCCCCCATACACAAAGGAACGCACATACATGCACAAGCACACACATGCAGTCCCTTCCAAACAGCGTCCCTCAGCCGACCCGCAAGGCCTTCCCCAGACCTGCCTGGAACCCTCCCACCCCTGGTGCTGTGGGGAAGGCTGGTGGCTGGCAGGGCATCCGACTATCACCTGTCATGGGCTCTGCAGGCTTGCCATTCTCCAGAGTGCTGGGGGTGGCAGGTGGCAGGTGTCCCCTCACCTCGGCCAGCCCTGCCCAGGGTTTGGAGGCCCTGAGTCCACCCTCTTTGCCTTCCCGGGGTCCCTGGGCAGGGCCCCCAGCTGTGTCCGTGGTGCTGTTGTATTGGTCACTAACGGAATAAAGAGATGACTGGCATCAGAGAAGCAGCTGCTGTCTGTTCCAGGGTCACAGCTCGGGGAGAAGCAGAGGGACGCAGCCAGAGAGGTCAACACAGAGATGTGATGTGGTGTGCAGAGACCAAGGATGGAAAAACAAAAAGACCACATGTGATGGCCTTGGGGCCTTAGTTAATTTTGGCAGGCTATGAAGTTATTCCTGGTTGCCTGAGGAGCGGGTGCCGTTCTGGCTCCTTCATTACTATTTAATGCAATATGACAAATGTTTCTTCCAAGCTGCTGTGTGTCAGATATCATGCCAAGCACAGGAGATCCTCGGCATTATGCCCCAAGAAGCACACAGCTTAGTGCTAGAATGTTCTAGAACACTGTGAAAGTCGCTTATTCCACCTTGGGGAGGATGGGGTGACACTCACATTTGGCTGGGTAAGAGCTCACTAGGTCTTCTGACCTCTTCCTGTCACCCTGGTCAAACCAAAGAGGCCCTGAGGGCCTTCCTTGCAGCCACCATAGTGTGTGGCAATGGAGCCTGGGCCTCTATAGCTGCCCCTCTTGGTGGCCTCGGCTGGTGAGATGCAGATGCCTGGAGACCTACTTGTGCACTGGGTGCTGGCCCAGTTTCAGAAATGAGCTTAGAGGGAAGCCAGGTCCTTACTGAGCCTAAGCGATCAGACAACACTGCCAAGTTGGTGTGGCTGACTGTTCTGCACGCTTTCCAGATACGTCATCCACTAGGGGCTGTCTGTAGCTTCATAGTTGTCTCCTGGGAAGCCAGTGGCGGATTTAGGTGCACAATAAAATGTTAAGGGAATTTGGGGGGGTTCCCCTATCCCCAGCACATGTGGCAGAGCACGGTGAGGGATTGCAGAAGTGGTCAGGTGTGCTTAGTCATGCCCAGGCCCATGTCTCAATGGTGTCCTACCTCAAAACAGTGGGTTTTAGATGGGGGTGGTAGTTCACACCTATAATGTGGGTTCTCTGGGAGGCTGAGGCAAGAGGACCCCAAGTTTGAGCTGACCTAGGTAACTTAGCAAGACTATCTCAAAATAAAAAATAAAAGAGAGGCTGGGAGGGGTTGGGGATTTAGCTCACTGGTTCCTCTGCCTGCCTCGCAAATGCAAAGTCCCAAGTTCGATCCCTGGTAAAAAAAAAAAAAAAAAAAAAAAAAAA
>NW_022900928.1:97380391-97390983 GCF_012274545.1 Fukomys damarensis | reverse complement strand
AAAAAAAAAAAAAAAAAAAAAAAGAAAAGCTGGTAATGTTGTGCAGAACAGAGACCCTGGATTCAGTCCCCAGTGCTGCAAGATAAAACAATAAAATCAAATAAAATGGCTGGAGATGTAGCTCTGCAAAGGCCCTGCGTTCAATCCCCAGCTCCACAGAAACGGGGCTCAAGATCACAGTCCAGCTGTTGTGGCAAAGGGAAACAGCTCAGTGCTATAGCCAAGTGTTACAGCTCTGAGGCAGAGCTGAGTGTTACAGCTCGGAGGCAGAGCTGAGTGTTACAGCTCAGCATCATAGCTACCGCAATTTAAAGACTTGAGAATCTGAAGTTCACTCGATGAGGTGGAGAAAAATCTTTTATTATACCGGAGGGCTCAGTGGAATTCATAGTCAGGAGTCTGAGGGAGAGACTAGAAATGGGAGCCTCCTTGTACGAGTCCAGGGGTAGGTGCGCATGCTCACAGAACACTCCTGAGAGGTCATGCAGTTCAAACAGTTACAAAACATTTTGATACACTGAGCAAGAGAGTTGCCAGGCAGCACAAACTATTACATTTCTGCAGCAAAACGTTTTGCGGAAAGAACACAGAGGGCCTGTCCTATTGTGTGGTACTGCTCCATCACAGCAGAAACGCTCCAGGGCATAGCCACTCTGGCGGGGCTGGAGTCAGGCAATGAAAAGGAGGGAGGTGGGAGCTCTGCCCTCTTCCCGCCTGGAGGTGGTGAGGGGACAGGGGACCCTGCAAGAGGACAGGGAACTCGAGCCCCTTGCCCCTTGTTAAGTATCCAAAGCCTTCTGCTTGAGGCTTACCGGCCCTGGCAAACAAGCTCTGCCAACCTTGGTCTGTCCTGGGACCACAACACGGTTCTAAGTCAGTTTGGCAAAGAAGGTGCCTGACCTGGATCACAGGGTCTACCAGTTCCTGCCGAGGGAGGAAAAGCAAGACGCAAACAACAAAACTGGCAACTCCAGAAGCGATGGGAATTCTTTCAAAGGTTATAAACCAGCCACCACCGCCCCACCTTCTCTGTGGATTGAGATCTCTTGCTGTGCCGTTAGCGCCCAGAAGGAGGCAGCACTGAGGCCAGAGCTGGAGGGTGTACTCTGGAACAGCGGGTAGCTCAACGGCTCCCTAACCCCATGCCGCATGAGGGGCGCTTCCTAAGGACTTGCTGGCGTGTTTGGCGCCGCCCTAGCGGTCAACCAGTGTTTTGCTGATCACAACCCCGAAGGTTCATTCTAGCAAAGGAGGAAAAGGCGCAGAGGTCGGGTGCTTGCCTCACAGTACACAGCGAGAGATGCAGATGCCAAGATCTGATCCCAGACCTCCCACAGGGCCCTTGGGAACTTACCTGTGCAGCATACGTGTTCTCTGCCCAGCTGGCCAGCTCTGAGGAGGGAAGGGATACCGGTGGGCCAGGGTGTTCTGTATCTTCTTTTCATGTCAGTGGCCTAAAGACGGTCATGTAATCGGGTAGCTTGTTTCCAAAAAGTGGTTCGCCAACTAAATGTTCCCGGGTTCTGGGTTGCTCGCCTCTCGTTCTGGAGTTAGATTCCAGGTTCTTCTCGCCGCGAACAAAGAATTGAAAGAGATGAGCAAAAAAGCAGTGGCAAAGTTTACTCAAGAACAGTGAAGAATGGGGAGAAACTGGCTCTGCAGAGCGAGCTTGGGCTGAGTAAACAAAAACGTGAAAGCAAAGATAAAAGTACACACTGTGTCTGCGAAACACAGCATGGCTATCATGGAAAGTTATGTTAGCAAAGCCTTTATGACATGGATGTAGCCTTTAAACTGCCTAAATCTTGAGGAAACCTGCGGGCACTTCTACATCCGGGTGCTAGGAGCTGACGTCATGAAGTCATACGTAGGCCTCCTATGGAGAACCTGCTGAAGTTCTTGAGGAGTCCGAAGGCGGGGCTTTGGGAACCGCTCTGCGCATGTGTCGGGAATCTTGTAATTAGCAGGTCGCATCTACTTCCCCAGCCAGTTTTGTTAAACCCTAATCTCCTGTCATCTCTCCCTAAACACATCCTGAGTGACTTCTGCCCTTCACTTCCCCTGGGCGGTCTCACAGCTCTCATTACCAGCACCTCTCACTTGATACCACTGTTTCAGTGAGACTTTGTTGTGCTCTTGGCCTGTGAGCTTCTCTACCCTAGATGGCAGAGGGACTTTGCCTGCACAAGGGATGCTCAGTGTTGCTGACTCGCGCCCACGGTGCCTTCTTTACTCTGAGGTGCCGACAGGAGCCCTGAGATACTGATGCTGAGCTCTTAAATTCCCAGAACCTTGAGTCAAATACACCTCTGCACGAAGGCCCAGCCTCAGGCGTTTTTGCCACAGTACGGAAGACAAAGATATCCTGCCCTTGGTCTTTGGTGGAAATCCTATGCAGAAAAATGTACTGGTGGTGAGGAGGTTTCCTGGCTTCTCCACATCCCCATTCGTTGAGCCAGCCAAAGGGTCATTTCCATTTAGTGCCTTCTTTTTACTGTCACCACCTTTCTACTCACCAGGCTCCTAGAGGCAAAAGTGGCTGTTAGTCTTTTCTTGCCTAGGAGAGGCTTCTTTGTATCCTTATTTTCTCTGATGGATTTTGAAAAATAGGACTTTTATAATTTATCCTGCTGTTAAAAAAGGATCAAAAAATCTTTTGCCACTTTGCATAGCTACATCTGGGGTGGAAACCTTCTGAACACTCTTTTGAGCCTTAAGAACAAATTATCTGTCCATCTCCCAGCCCAGCACATAATCGGTCAGAGACAGGGTCATTACAAATGTGACACCCATTTAGAATTGGCTTAGACCAATTCTGAAGTCCTACTGTGTGGTCCTATGGAGTCCCTGTTTGGGAGGTGGGTGAGGAATGTCCTGGTTTTACTCTGAGTCTCCTCTCTCAGTGGGGAGGAGTCCTGCTCCTTTGCCATCTTACAGCCCCGCGGCCTCCTGGAGGCTCCTCCCCGTCCCCGGGTCCTCCCTGACCAAATGGGGGCTGCCAGGCCGCTCACTACCTGTCGGCACTCAGGACAGGAGACAGGAGGGAACGGTTTCTACATCCACTGCAGTACAAGCTTGAGGTGTCTGGTCATGCAGAAATGTAGCATACTTCTGGTCTCTCTACATCCTGTCAAAGTTATTTTCTAGACTAAATTCTCAAGGTTGTCTAATCTTTTTTTTTTTTTTAATTTCTGATGCCATGTCTCTCTCTGGGCCTAATGGCAGCTGTCTTGCAGACATAGGACGCAGTATGTAGGCAGCCTCAGAGCCAGCCTCTGCAGGCTCAGTTAATTTGTTCTGCTGAATTTTATTGATATTTTATTGTTTAAGCCACTGGGTCAGTCTTTTTGTGAGGTGGGGTGGGGTACTTACTACTGGGGCTTGAAGACAGGGCTTTTGCACTGAGCTATATCCCAAGACCTTTTCTTATTTTTAATTTTGAGACAGGGCCTGGTTAAAGCGCTGAGTTGCCCAGGCTGGGCTCAATTTTGTAATCCTCCTGCCTCAGCCTCCCAGAGTGCTGGGATAGCAGGTATATATCCCCCATACCCACTGTGTCTTATCTTTTATAGATGCAACTCTTTCACTTCCTTAGTCTTCTGGAGTTTGAATTCTGTTTCCTTTTGTTTCATTGTGCATATGGGCTTGTTCTTTCTGAAGCTCCTCTCTTTCTTGTAAAATCCTGCTGAAGGAAGCCAATGTGAGTGTTATTTTTCCTAGCACTTCTCAGAGCTAATGGAGTTAGTTGGGACATGGCCTGCTTCCCAGTTATTATGAGTTACCTCATCTTTTACTGAAGCACAAAATGGGGTGTCATCTGTACAGCCCCATAAATCAATTTTTTTTTGTGGTACTGGGGATTGAACTCAGGACCTTGTGCTTCCCAGGCAGGTACTGTGCCACTGAGCTACACATCCCAGCCCCCTGAAAGCAATTTATTTTCCTGTTCAGCTTCTAAGCCATGTATTTTATTTTAGAATTTTTACCCAAGTTCTTCACTTCGAGAATCTAATTTCTATACAAAGGTAGGCTAATAGCTGCAGTAAAGAAGCCTAAAGACTCAGTGGTGTACTCACCATAAAACAGTTTGTTTCTTTTTTTGTTGTTTTTTTGTTTTGTTTTGTTTTTTGAGACAGGGTCTCACTACGTAGTTGAGACTGACCTGGAACTCACTATGTAGCCCAGGCTGATCTTGAACTCACAGTGATCCTCCTGCCTCAGCCTCCCGAGTGCTGGGATTACAGGAGTGCACCACCATGCCTGGCAAAAGTTTGTTTCTTGCTCTTTTGTGGTTTTTGTCCCACGTGGCTTTATTGGGGTGTGGACACAGTGTCTTCCATCCAGTGGCCCAGCAGTTTCTGGGGTCTCGGAATCCTCCCTGGGAGAACCCTAAGAGAAGTGAGTGTGGGTAACTGTGTGAGAGAGTTGTTGGTGGGGCTCAGGTCTGGCCATATTTCTCTGTGAAGAAAGACAGGGAATAAACGGGGCTGTGGCCTAGGAAAATGAGGCTATGGGCTTGGGTTTGGGGAAAACCAGCCAGTCTTCACTGCACACAGTATGATTCCCATCTTCCAGCACACGCAGCTGAGCCAAAAGCGTAGTGGTTTCACAGACACCAAAGGATAACAACAGAACTTGGAAATGAACCCAAAGCTGGCTGCGCCCGGGCCACTCTGAGCCACCTGGATGCCCACCTGGCCTTCTGTCTTCATGGCTCAGTGGCTTCAAGCCCGTGACAATCTCTCTGTGACCTGTGACCTGTGACAGGGCTTCCTCCAACACGGACTTTTCCTTGCTGCTTCAGTAGCTAATCAGTTCTCTAAGCAGCGTCCCATCCCTGGGTTAGTCGGCTGCGGATAAAGGATTCTGAGAGCCACTGCCATAAAACTGAAAGAACACTCAGAGGATCAAAAGGCAGGAAGGGGGGAAGAGGGGCTTCATTATAAGGGTACCCAGAGGCTAGCGTTGTTTCAAAAGTACATCAAATGCAAAATCACCATAAAAGGAACTATGTAAGTTCTACACATTAGCTCATGTGCGACAAGCACTTAGGAAATGGCTGACCTCAGGCCGTCAGGGTGGCACAGGCCTATAGTCCCAGGATCTGGGATGCTGAGGCAGGAGGATCCTCAAGAGTTTGAGGACAGCCTGGACTACATAGTGAGACCGGAAATACCAAAAATAAAGGAATGCATGCAAGAACGAATGAATGCCTTATCTCAGATGCTGGGGAAGGCCCTGCTACTGCTGCTGTTTTTGCTTGCAGATGAGGCCTGGGCTGCTGCTGTCACAGGATGTTTTCCTCTTCAGATGATGCAGACAGCACCGGGACCCCTTCCAAGCCAAAGCCTTCCTAGGAAGAGGTGAGTGTGGGGGAGGTGGGGGTGGGCCCACGTGGGTCATTAAGTGCACCTGGAGGCCAAGGGCAGGCTCTGAGGATTCCTCCCTGACCCTGAGCAGGAGGCAGAGACTGAAGAAGGAGCTCACAAGACAGTGAAGCCGGTAGCGCTATGCCTAAGGCTCCTGCGTGCTCTACTTTAATACATATTCAATATTTGCTTAAAGGGGTAGAAGACACAGGTAAGCTGGATTCCCACACAATTCATTCACAGCTGGCTGTTAGAAACAGGGCATCATGCGACCTCCACCACCCAGCAACCCGCCCTAACAGTAAGGGGGCTTCGTGGTTGACTTAGGAGCCCGAGATCCCCGCGCCTAAGACGAGGTGCTGCAGAGGGAGAGCAGCATTTACCAGCTGGGAAGTTGGCTCACCGTAGCTCAAGCAAACACCTTACCCTTCTTACTACCACAGTACTGAGTGTGCATCGACAGCAATGCGGTCAATGTATAAGGAGGAAATGTTCTTTTGTCTTTTCACTTTAGATTTAAATAACTTCCTGGGTGTGCCGGGGATGAGCCATTTCCCCTACCCCTTTCCATAGATGGGATTCCTGGAGGTGCCATCCTAATTAAAGATAGTAAAAATGTGCGATGGAAGAGTTGCGATTTGGTCAAAATTGTTTGTGTGGATTTTTCTGTAATTTGAACTCCTGGCTGAGCTGATGTTTATTTTTTTATACTGGGAATAAAACCCAGGGTGATCTATTGATGAGCTACATCACCAGCTCTCTCCTCTCTCTTTTTCCATTTCCTCCCCTTCTTCTTCTTCTTCTTCTACTTCTCTTTCCACTGAGATAGGGTCTCGACTTACCCAGCCTGGCCTCAAACTTGAAGCCCCCCTGCCTCAGCCTCGTGGGTAGCTTTGGCTGGAGCCCTGGCAGATGTGGGCTCCGGAGCGTGGACAGGTGGGTTGTTATTCCCTCAAGTATTTATTGAGCACCTGTTCTGCCTGGCATATAATAAACAGGCCCTAGAAACAAATGAAAGACACATTGTGTCTTGCAAGGATTTGATGGCTTCCTGGTGGAAGACAATAAGGACAGAAAAGTTGCCACTGTGGCACAGGGAGGATCGTGCACTCAGGCTGGCAGGGGCCCAGAGCTGAGGAAGGGTGAGACATACAGGCTGCTTCCTGGGGGAGGCAGCTCAGAAGGGAGGTGCAGGAGGAGGTGAACGTCCCCAGATGGCAGGGTCCCTGGGGGTGAAGGGGATCTGTGGATGACAAAGGTGGGGTGGGGAGGTTGCCACCAGGGACCAGGCTTGGCCGAGGAGGTGGCATGGAGGGGCCCTGGCCAGCAGCCCAGCCTCTGGGTTGCTCTGCTGAGGGTGCAGCAAGGGGCTGCAGGGCAGGAATTGAGGCTATGCGTGAGGAGCAGGTGCAGTTAGGGCCTGGCTGGGGGTCCAGACCCTGCGGGGGATCTGGAGGTCCCAAGGCCTGAGGGTTCAGGGAACAGAAGCTGGGACATGGGTGCTGTGGCGGAAAATGGAATCCTGTGCGTGGCTGGTGGGAATGTGAAGGAAGATGGTATGATGGGTCCTCAAATGTCAGCGGTTCCATGTGGCCTAGGAGCTCCCCTGGTGTGTAACCCTGAAAGAATTTAAAGTGGCATCTGCAGATACTTGCCCAACAAGGCTCACAGTGGCACGGTTCACAACAGCCACAAGGGGTGGTGACCCAAGCTTGCTTCTGAAAACAGCCTATCCGTGCGTGGAATGCTGGTCAGCTCTGAACGCCATTCTGATCCATGCTGTAATGTGAACTTTAAGACAGCCTGCTAACTGAAATAAACCAGGAAAGGGGCAAATGTTGTAGGACTCCACTTCTATGAAATGTTCGGCAGAGGCATGGTCAGAGGAGTGCAGAATGGTGGCAGGCAGGGTAGAGGGAGGGAGGCAGGAAGTTACTGTGCGATTTGTTCGGGAGGGTAAGTTTTTGAAATGGACAGTGATGATGGGAGTGTTCATGAATGTCACTCACTGTGACACAACGGTCAAAATCGCGAATTTTACTGCAATTAGGAAAAAAGAGCTCGTCAGGAAGATGGGCACCATGCTTGGAGTAGAATGTGGGGTCCTAGGCTTCCTGCGGCGATGCTACTGGGATCGAGGCTGCTCGACAATGTGGACAGGAAGAGTGAATGCTGGAAGGGCACATGTGCCGGGCTGTGGGGACGGTGGAGGCAGAGGCTTTCAGCTGCACCGGAATGAGTAGTAAAAGGACCTCCGTGCCCTACGTGGCCATAGGCTGCGAGCATTCCCCGAAGTGTCAGCGACTTCCGCGGGAGCACTTGGTGCTCCTGTCTCCTGACCGTGTGGCTGTGGTATACAGAAGCACGCGGGGCGGAGTGTCCAGTGATTCCAAACAGTTTAATGTAATTCCAAGACAAAGTGTGATTACATTTCTACACATATACAATATGCATATGTGAGTTTACAAATTTTAATTAATAACTCGTTTCACCTCAGAGACCGAAAAAATGATCAAAAGAAACTGTAACAAGCTATAACATAGTTCACCACAACGGGACCCCCCTTCTCACCCTACAGTTAGTAATATTACAATTAAAATAACTATATTCTTCTATAATTTTTTCTGTTAAAATCATCTCATAAATTTACAATGCTATTATTAGTTTCCAAGACTAATATAAATTCACTCCATTTTTCTACAACGAAAATGATTAATTTAGAAGCACACGACATCATGATGAAAAAACACAAGCATTTTAGTAGCAAGGACTTGATCAGTTAAGAATTAGTTTTCTTGTAAAACATTCTAAAGCCAAGTAAAATATCCATTCTTATAACATACCTATGAGACTAAGGAATAGTTACATAGAGGTCTACAACACATTGGTTTGTCTTTAAAAAAAAGTAGACATTTATAAATAAAAAATAAGAGGGACAATTCACAGAGGGAAAGAGGTACACTTACCTATGAGACTAAGGAATAGTTACATAGAGGTCTACAACACATTGGTTTGTCTTTAAAAAAAAGTAGACATTTATAAATAAAAAATAAGAGGGACAATTCACAGAGGGAAAGAGGTACATGAGAAAATACTGTTGCACGCAATAATTTTCACACAGATTAACATGGATTAACACTTTTTATTACAGAAACCATACAGTGAGAAACACAACAGACCAGGGCTTCATGGAGTTACTGAGATTGAGCTAAGATGACCCAGTAGAGAAAGACCTGGGTGAGGTGACCTCAGGAGGGAGCTGTGTGCCTGGGGCTGGGGACCGGGCATCACCAGGCCTCCTCTTTCCCGCTGACTTTCTGGCGAGTGTGCCTGTCTATTCAGAGTGTCCTGAATTCATGGGCAGCTGGAAGGTAAACATTTCTACAGATCTGTTCTCTTTCCATCCTAATGGATATCATTTTTGGAAATGTGATATACTATCAGGCTGTAGTTCAATACGTGTGGTCAAAGCAAAACAGCTTGGAAAATTCCAGTCATCCTGACCGGCTGCCACTCCTTCCTCATCCATGCCCTTGATGCTGGGGACCAGAGAGTGGTGGCCTCCTCAGGACCCAGCTCCACTGTGGTGAGAGGGACAAGGGCCACTTGGCCCATGGTGAAGGAGCAGGGACGCGCATGCTAAGGCTGGCTCTGACCTCTAGAGGGCTCCGCTTTCCCCTCAGCTGTAAAGCTATCTTCTATCAGAATTTGGTTTGATATATATATATATACAAACATATATATCAACAGCTCTATCTATACAGTGATTCTACTAACTAGGGCTTCTGTTGCTCCAGAGTGTGCCTTTCTTGTCTACTTCATTTGGTTAAAAAAATGCACATGAAGAGGGTGAAGAGATGCTTTGGGGGCCTGAAATGGTTATGCCCTAGGAAAGCATGGGAGAAAGCAAGCTTTAAATAAGCAGGGACATACAGACAAGGAAAGGGGGGTGGGCAATGCACACAGGGACTTCACCTTCCGAGGGCAGGGGCAGGGTGGGGATGCTCTAGTCTGTGCAGAAGCCATAAAGGGTACAGAGATGGCACAGTTACTTTCCGCTTCCCAAGTTCTTCCTTCTCACCTGAGCCAGGGACTTAACAATAATAACCCAGTGTCTCTGGAGCCCTGCAGGTGGCTCTTCAACAGTAGGCAAGGGGCCTTTTCAGGCTGACTCTCAAGCTTCCTAGAAGTCCTGGGTGCCTGGGCATGGGGCTGTGGTGACAGCAGGTGGAGGCAGAGGTGGCCATGGGGATAACGACCCAACACAAGGAAAGCTGGGGGGGGGAGTGCCAGGAGAGATTTGGAGATTTGGTTGAAAGGGAACTAGAAAGAGCAATACCAGACCCCTCTTTAAAACATACTTTTCAAATAATAAAAGAGCCAATTTCTATACCTCTAGTTTTAAAAAATACAGATCAGCCCCAAAGACAATGACACAAAATTCATTTGGTTAATTAGTGCAAAGGAAAAGCACACACACACATACACACACGCACACAAGGGCACACACAAAGGTGGGAGGACGGTTAAGAGGGTGAGAGGAAGAGTACTCCACAGTCACAATTCTAACAAAGAAAGCCAAACAAGACTCTGCTGTCCCTGCGGTCCACAGGGAAAAATCCAGGGTATGATGTGAACAGAAAGAGTTCCCTGGTCCCGAGTGTTCTGCAGTTTTCAAGGTCGCATCTGTTAGAGGAATGGATCACACCTGAGGTCACAGCAGGTCCTCCACAGTTTGGTGGTGGCACAAGAGAAAATAAAAACCAAACAAGACTTAAGGAAAACGGCACTTCCCAGCCTGCCCTAAGCGCTCTCATTCTGTGCACCGGACCCTGGAGGACCAGCCCGGTGCCCCTCCTTCCCCAGCTCCTTGGGCTTGGCAGCTAGAACAGTCTCTGAACTGAGCCTACTTTTCACGCTCTCTGAACCGCGCCTCACATCTCAGCTTGACCATGCGTGAGAAGTAGACATGTCCTTTTGCGCTGATTTTTATTTAAAGGAGAGAATGACTAAGACAGCAGCTATACAAAGTCCAGCTAATGAATACGGGCGTGGAGGTGTGGTGTGCTCCTGAGCAACACTGCTCAGAATATCGCTGGCAGCCCAGGAAATAGCAGCTGGGTCTCTGAGGCCATCTGAATCTCAATGTCTTCTACAGTCTGGTGAGTGGAAGTAAGCAGATCTACGAACAAGTGAAATATTAAAAAAAAAAGAAAAAAAAAA
>NW_022900928.1:97282001-97380372 GCF_012274545.1 Fukomys damarensis | reverse complement strand
AAAAAAAAAAAAAAAAAAAAAAAAAAAAATCAATGGACCAGGGATCAGTTTCTGCTGTCTCTTCCAAGGTGTCAGAGGCCTGCAGACAGGCATGGATCCGACACGGCGTGAGACCCCAGCTCTCGCCGGGTGGGGTCTGACCCTTCCCACTCCATCCCGACTTCCTTTCACATTCTCTCAAGCTCACCTGGAAACTGGCATTATGGAGGGAAATGCACACACTGGGCTACAGGACAGTACAGGTAGAACAAATTTGCCTTGGGGAGACACGGCCTCCTCCTACAGAGGCAATCACTGGGGTTTGGAGATGTCAGTTACAAACAGAATTTTTTTTAAAAAGTACCAGTTTAAATGTAAACTATAAAACACTATCACTATAAAACGTAGCCAGAAATATGCTTAAGTATCCATAGTCAATTACTTCGTTTACTTGTTTAAAGTGAGACTCTCTCGCTATCTCAGAAGGCTAACAACATTTTACAGTAGCTAAGAACACGTATGCCGCACGTGTGTGTGTGCCCTGGAACATCACATTTGATTATAACATGCAGAGAATCACCTCTTCCTCAGTTTAATTTCTCTGAAGATGAACTATTGTCAGAATTCACTTAAGCAACGACAACCAGGGTGTGCATTAATCATTTTCAGCCCACATAGAATTCAGTCTTTTAAATCTCAAGATCAAGCTGGCTACATGATTTCAAAAAAGGCTAAAACCAGGATGAATGCCCACGTTTGAGGTAATTATTGCCATTTTAGGTCACAGTTTGTGTAAGATAATGTATCTAAAACCTTCTAAAAATAATCCTTGGTTGTTCTGTCAGAATTCCAGAACACCTAGCGACACCAACCAGGATCTCAGATTCTAACGAGCTGGGTTTGCTTCCAATGGAGTCAACGCTCTAAGGGGGTTACCTAAGAATTTAGGCAAATAAGCCCGGAGCCAGTCAACAAAGTTTTTAAAAGAAAAAATAAGCAATAAACAAGAAACCCAACCCAAACAACTGAGTAGATACTTCATAGCACATGATAGTTAATAAAAAATCTAGTCCTACAGCATTTCTCAAGTCTTGTTGCCTTTCAACCAAAATAAAAATACATCTGCATCACTACTAATCTCATATCAGGGCCAGAGAGCCCTCTTCCTTAATTTCTGAAAGCTGGTTCATTTTTCTGTTTATACAATTGTTGCTTTCCGTTTCTTGAAGAAGGGTTATCTGTCTTGAAAGAAAATTTAACTGTATTCCTCTTTCTAAAAGCCATCTTGTTTTCTTTTTTTTTTCCTCTTTTGTTTTTTACAGAAAGAAAAAAGTTCCCAAACATCAGACCTACACACGGTATTTACAAATTTGGTGTGAACCCTGCCTCTGGTTCCGTCCAGAGCTGAAGAGTGGATCTGTTACAGAGACCAGAGCCATTGTGATATTTATCAAGTGCAGTAAAAAATAGTATTTTGAAAAAAATATATACCTTTAGTATTGCCTTTCTAGAGTTAAGTATAAGCAAGAAAATTATTTTTTTTTAAAAGAAGAGAAGAATACTTTTTCCCCTTCACTCTCCTAAGAGTGTTATAGCAGCATTACTAAAGCTAGTTGGTTTGCTGGAAAGAAATCTAAAAGGAATTCTAGGAATCAAAGGAAACTCCCCAGAGATTTTTCTTTAAAGTCAAACTAATTCTGCCCCTCTGCCTGCATCTGATTCAGGCTCTTTTTGCACAGAGTGACATTCCTTAAAGCCTTTCTTTTCAACAGACACACTGCAGACAGCTGAGGCTGGTGGCTGCGTGCTGAGTTCTGGAGCCTGGCAGACTCAGGTGCAAGCCCTACACATCAGATGTCTCTCCTAAAAAGGGACTGATATTGCTGCCTGACAGGGTTAATGTGAAGATGAAGTAAGACAACCAGTGAGTGATTCTGGGCAGCGTTTGGCACACAGGAAATGGGAGTGTTGCTAAATGGGTCATCAGATGGGGCCACTTACTGCTATGGAAAAAAGTGAAACAAAATCACACCTCAGTAAAGTCCTGATTAACAAAAAATGACTAGAAACTTGGGGATTCTGGACCACCACTGTATTTTTTAAAACATGCCACACACAATCAGCTGGCTCATCTGCCAAGGGTGTGAATGTGTGTGTGGTTGTGATGGCACAATGAGATGAACTTCTAAGTGGCTTGGCATGGGGTCTGTGATACTGAAAGCATTCAGCAAGTGCTGTCCTTATTTAAGAGATATTGCTAGTTTGAATAAAGAGGCAGTGCATGTAATGTCTGGTAGGGCTCTGAGATGAGGGGCTCTTGAAGGCTTGTGGGAGTCGAGCTGGGGGCTCAGGAGGCCCTGTGTGCTGGGGTTCTGTGACAGGGCCACTTCTCTGTAAACTCTCATGAAGTCTGAAGGGAAGGACCAGCCTGGAGCTCTCTCCTGATCTTCCAGAAGCTGTCCGGAAGATTTGAAAAAGCTCTGGTGTGCCAAAAGCCTTCAGGAGGTTTCTTCTGCATTTAAATCCCATTTGCCAGGTTCCAGTCTCCAATGGCCAGACGATTTGACTAAGTCCAATGTGGAGATGAGAAAGAGTCCTGAGGCACGAGTGGTGGCACACCGTCACCTGAGCCAGTCTGTTTGCTGCAGTCATGTGTGACGGTGTGGGACCTCTGTCTTCCACATAGCAGCAGCATGTAGGGTCACTCCTCCTCCTCTCCAAGATGAGTGTTTTAAAATAAATGTAACAAAAAAATTTTTAAAAAAGGGCAGAAAGGAAAGAGAAAGACAAATGGAACTGTGTCACTGATGATGTCATTACTGCCCAGAAAGGAGCAAGAGGGATGTCATGTTCTCATCTCTAAAGGTGTCTTTGAGAAGGTTTCTTTGGCTATAGAAAGGAACAGTTTTGCTTCCCTTTCCAATTTGGTGAGGACATCACTGACCTGCTCAATTTTGAGGTTTTCCCTTTAAAAATCTGTCCAATACCAGATAGAAGACACAAATGGGAAAAGAAGCCTGTGTGTCCCAGGGCTGGAATGTGTTGTGGCAAACAGCTCCTGCTAGCCAGGCCGGGCCTGCCAATAAACCTTTGGCTCTCTGTAAGAGCTTTCTCTGCTAGTTGAGGGCACTGAGCTATTTTCTTCTGTTTTCTGTCCTAGTGGTTCTTTGGCAGGCCAGCTGGAGCAGCTGTCCCCTATTTTACTTGCCCTTGGCCAGACAATGGTGGGGACCTGTGTCCTTCTAGCAACTGTGAACAACAGCAACACTTCCTGAAGCCTCCTCGTCTCCACGCTCTGGTTTCCAAGAACGTTTGCACTCCTCACTCAACACACACTCACGTGACCCAATTCCTCCTCCTCGAGCTTGTTTCAAAATGAGTGTCTGCAACTCCTGAGACTGAGTCAAGGGACATCATCCCATCAGGTGCGCCCAGCTCCCCTTTCCAACCTTCTGTCCGACACAGTGGCATTTGGGCAGGCTGGGTGCTCCAGGATGGGAGCACAGCTCAGCTAGCTTCCACACCCCACAGAGACCCAGCCACCAAGGAGGCATGACAAGTCCATGCAGCCCAGGAGGCAAACGGAAATGGCCGTTCGCTCCAGCCTCCTTCCTCCTTTGAATTTGCCGACCACTCGCTGTGCCCCACAGTGCTAACTGGCATTGACACTGGACTCACCCATCATAGCCTGCTCACCCCTTTCCCTTAGAAATGTCCCAAACTAAGCAGAGACATGGGTGCCAATGCCCAGACATGTCAGTGAGAACCAGCACACAGAAGCAAGTTGACTTCAGCTTCATAAGGCTCCAACCAGATGCCTCTCCCCGACCTGTCCTTGCCAACTTCTCCTTGCTCAGGACCATTTTCTTCCCTGAGGAAGGATAGAACCCATCCAAGACTAGAGATGTGCTGGGGGACTTGGGGTCTGAATAGGGAGGCAGTTGTCTCTCCACTGAGAGCTTGGTCCAGGGAAGGCAGCTTCGGCGAGGGGACCCAGTGCTGAGCACCTGGTGGGGATCTGGGCAAGGGTGTGAATGAGCACACTGGGATCTTGTGTGGCTTCTGACATGACAGCTCTGCTCAGGATTAGAAGAGGGTGTGAAGCGAGGGCTGGGGTGGGCACAAACATCTGGCAAATGGCCACTGCCCAACAACTCATTTCTGCTCACAGAAGCTGCCCATGTCAAATCTTTCTTCACATAGGCTGATAGTCTCTGGGCTTGGTAGGCAGCCCATAGACATCCATCACCCACAGTGTGGGTACCAAGGGACCATCAGAACCTGAGGGGCTGGCCACATGGCCCTGCTGTGGCTATTTGCCAATGAAGAGGGGGTGTGGCATGCATAATCTGGGCGGCTGCTGGACCTTGCAGAAGGCTCTCCGCTTCCTCCTTACTCCGACACCCCTTTCTGGCTCAGTGAACTGCATGCTGGATGTGTTTCTATGGGGAGTGGGGAGGGTACATGGAGGGGAGTGGGGCTGAAACATCCTGGGGAGGTACTGGTGCCCATCACTCTTACTCCAGCTTCCCGTGACCAGTGGCTTCGAGGAGGGGCACAAGCCATACTCTGGGAAAAGGGGAATGTTTTGCAAAGGGGTTGGGTCAGCTCTGGGAAGAGAAGGGCTTTTGTGGCTCATGTATCAGATGCAAGGAAAGCTGAGCGTGATCATCAGATTTCAGATGCACAGGAGAGCATTGGGAGAGGTGCTGTGTAAGGATTCAATAGTCTAAGGGGTGCACCAGCAGCCCCAAACCCACAAGCTGCCTCCTCAGGCTCTAAGTCCCTGGAAATCTAGGGACATACACTGATAGTGATATTGCCCAGACCCCAGGCTGGACTGCAGAGAAAGGTCATGACTTTGTTTTATGGTGAGTCTTTCATGATGGCCATTTGTAGAATAGAGATGACAGGAATAATTTTCCTAAATCCTGGGTCTTTCCTCTTTGTTTGACAAAATTGGACATCTGTGTGTCCCTCCAGTCTACTCAGACATAATATTGTAAGTTCAAATATTAAAGGGAAACACAAAGATGCTTGGAATAAGTGCATTTAAAACCCTGACTAAAATAGCAACAGGATGAAGATAGTAATAATTACAATGGCAATGACAAGAATAAAGTAATCAGCATGATAATATTAACATTCTGAGCAGCACGGAACTTTTATTCCTGTCTGGGAGGAGAAAAGGAAAGAAAATTTCAGGAGAACGAGTTAAGAAGCTTCCACTTAGAGACAAAAGGAAATGAGAACTTTTAGGTCATCTTTCCCCTAAGAGAACAGATCTATAGAGGCTGGAACTGCACTGTTCTGCAGGCCAGCGTGCTGCCCAGGATGGCAAAGTGAGGCTGCTGAGCCGATGCTGCGACTCAGTGAGATGCCAGGGAACACTGCTGCCACCTGGCTGCCCAAAGGTCTGTGGCAGACAAGTCTTCCAGGCTGGCGTGGCTTAGGGAGGGCTCCCTCATTCTCTCTGAACCACCCAGCTTCCCAGTCTCGGGCCAGGCACCGCCACACCTCCAGCTGATGCTGGTACTGATCATGGTGAGGAGAGTGACTCCCTGCTGCAGGATGTCACTACTCTGTCTCTGTGTCCCTGCGGTCCCACCACAGTGTGCCCAGCTTTTTGCAGGTCGTGCTGTCCTTCCTTTTGGCCCAAGGCCTGCCCTAAGCCACTTCCAGTTTTTGGGGACTTGTTTCTTTATAAAGTAAAGATTTATTGTTGGGGTGGGGAAGTTTCCAGAGTTCTTTCACAGCTAAGAGCTAAGTCATAGCTTCGCTAATGGAGGCAATTGACATCGCTGCGAAAACCCTTTCACAGTAGATCACTCATGGGGAGGAGGTGAAGGAAGGGAGGAAGAGGACAGGCGGCTGGTTGGAAGATCTCTGTGCACTGGGAACTTGACTGAGAGGTGGGTTAGGACTCCGTGTCAGGGCCAATCAGAGCCATCCTTTGAAGCCCATCCCTGCCCACAGAGCTTCTCTAGTGCCCCCCAGCTTCAGAGTTGTCCACACTTGAGTGGCAGGAACTACTCCCCACCTGCCCCACTGCCTGCAGTGTTCAAAGCCTGAGAAAACTTTCAGAGGTGTCAGAAGAATGAAGTGGGCACAGGGCTGACTTGGCGATTTCACTATCTGTGAGCATTTTCCCAAGTGCAGTGGAGAAGCCCTGGTCACCCTTACCAGCTTCCCTCCAGTCTTCTGCCTACAAGACCCTTCAAATACCAAAGCCTAAACTGTCTTGGGCAGATCTGGGCAACGTGAGGGAGGAATTCAACAGGAACAGATCGGTGGTTCTCTTCAGAAAAGGCCCCTCTCTGCAGTGCTGGTGGGAGAAAAAGTGTGGCATGGTTCTGAGAATACTAGGCTTCTTATGGAAGGGAGGGACAGGTGGCCCTGGGGTCAGACACCTGGCCTCCAAGCCTCTCCACAGATGGCCATAGGAAGCTGTGCTGGGCCAGAAGCCACTGCCTGGCAAAGCCAATATCCCTAAACTTTAGGTCCCACACATGGCAGAGCTGGGGAATGGGTGGGCGAGGGTGAAGGGTGGGGCATCTCTGCCCCAAAGGAAACTCAACAAAAACCATCTCTGTCATCAGAGATGCTCATTGTCATCTGGCTCCCACATAACTCTCAAGATCCTTGAATTCTCACGGTCCTGCCGGCTTCCCTGACATCCTGCTTGCAAAGAGCGCAAGAAAGACAACAGCATGAAACAAGGAGAAAAAACCAAACCAAAAACCAAAGAACTGAAAATCCAACAAAAAAAGGAAAGACTCGAGTAAAATGTTACCACAGCGCAACAGAAGAGTGAGGCAGCCGCTGACAAGTGCAGCCGCTGCTGTGAACCAGTGGAAGTAAACCCTCACACGCGTCTGTCTGTCGTTCGGTAAGGCACTAGGAGGGAATGGTGTAAAATCAAGACTGAGGGCTGTGACGGCGGTGCCAAGGGACACAGGGGAGGCGGCACCCGCGCTCACACCCACACGTGCTCGCTCGCTTGCTCACCTGGACCACCACATTGGTTACATGCCTATGCTATCCCATTTTTTTGTGCAATTACATAGGAATAGTCTATTGGTATCACTGGAGTTGAACACAAGGTAGAAAACAAGGGCGCGAGTGCTACATTCTACTAGGGTGTCATTGACGACCACTAGCCCTACGCTATGTGACTAGGGGTTGATTCGAAGAGAAAATCTTCGGGGGCGGGGACTAAAGTTTGCAACACACATTATTAATGACATCTGAGGAATAACATTGCTTAGGGATTTCTCCAGAGTGCTCGGAAAGAGAAAACCAGCCCCCCTCCCAGGGGGTTCCCCATTAGTTTGGCTGTTCCCCGCTACTCCTGACAAATGCACCAGAATTGGGTCCCCCAGACCAAACCCCGTGCATCAGCCTGATTTCAACCATGGCCTGATACCCTGGAATGGTGTTGGCCCTTTAGAGTTCTGGAAAAATCCCTAATTCTCCTATTAAATTCATTAAAAATCTATTGGACTCCCCATCAGGTGTCCCTGACAGCAAATTCTTCAATGTCACTTGCTGCCATATGAAAATAATCTTTGAAAAGTTCATAGATAAAGTTCTTCAAAAACTGGGGCCCCTCGCTCCTGGGATCTTCCTGTGGCTCTCTTCTCCTCCTTTCCAGTTTGGTGTGGAATGGGTTCATGAGCTGTGTTTTTCTGTTACTGATGTTTTAATTTTTTTTCCTTTTTCTTTAAAATAAAAAGCATAGATTTTTTTCCCCCCTCCTCAATCCCTTCCTTTCAAAACGTTCTCTTCTCTGTTCTAAGTCCTCCCACTTCCTGGTTCAAGTTTCTCTGAGCCCTGTACCTGCCCTTCCCACCCACCCCATTTGCATTGCTTGTGTGTGGCACCTTCAGTGTGAGGCAGCTCCTGGGGTGGCTGGTGCCTCCTCCTCCCTCCCTGCCCCCTCCAGTGTTTATATGTAAGGGTACTGGTTGACCTTGGCGGGGCTCAGTGGGTATCCAGTGTAGACGGTGGAGGCTGGCGAGGCGCTGATGTAGGTCTGGTGGGCAAACTGGGCTGGATACTGACTTGGGTGGATGGTGGGTGAGGGCAGCACCCGAGGGCCCATGCTCACGGGGACCTGGTGGACGATGCTGGCCGGGTAGGCAGTGTGCTGCACAGTGTGGCGCGCCGAGCCTTGGGAGGCCACCAGGTGAGCCACGGTGCCGGTGGAGCCCAGAGCGGTGGGCGCTGTGTAGGTGTAGAGGTGCGGCTGTGTGGGGAGGTGGGCAGCGGCGGCGGCCAGGTGGGGGTGGACGGTGCCATGGCTGGGGCTGTTGTGCGGGAAGGAATATGGGGCCTGGGCCATGGTGGGAGTGATGTAGGCCTGCTGCCGTCGGTGGCTCCCAGTGCGGTCTGCGGCCATGTGCTGTTGAGCCTGCAAAGGACAAACAGTGAAAGGTGCTGTGTTAGGGGCTGGGCCCTCGAGGGAGGATGGAGAGGAAGAAGAGATGCTAGACAAAGATACTTCCCCCTCCTGTGCAGACACTAGGAAACATTTTTCCTTGGTCTGCTGTCTCCTTCCCTGCAGCAGGGCAGTGATGGCCAGGGCAAATGGGCAGGACATCCATCTACCCTTTGCAGGGACCTCCTATTTGTAAGCTCTGGGACCATGGTGCCCACTTCCCCATGCATGTTCTAAGGGGAAAGAAGCTGCCCAGAGTCACTCTGCTCTGGGACCTTCACTTTTTTTTTTGGAGACAGGGTCTCACTCGGTAGTTCAAGCTGCCTTGAACTCACTGTGTATCCCCAGGGTGGCCTTGAGTTCAGTGATCCTCTTGCCTTAGCCTCCCACATGGTGGGATCACAGGTGTGCGTTACCAGATCTGGCATTCTGGGACATTCCTGATGCTGCCTGGTGGTGGGCAAGGGCCTGCACTGTGACCCTTGGTACAGGTGAAGAACAGGGGCTGAGGCAATCTGTGTGGGTCAGGCTTACCTGGCTGAGGTTGAGGGGCTGCTGCTGCTGGAAATGGGCACCTGGCCGCTGCTGCCGGTAGGCAATGGCTCCTGATGAGCTCCCTGAAGAGTGACCGCTGGTGGAAGTCACATTGCTGGAGGACTTGGACTTGTAGGAGGAGGAGTGGTGACTGGTGTTGACTGTGGTGGGAGGAAGGACAGATGACAGATCAGTGACCACTCCTATGTTCCCCTCCAGGAACAGTGGCCTTCTGGGACATGTGCCCAAGACTGCCCAGCATAAGTCAGCCCGGCCTCTGGACCCAGTCGGTATCTTGTCTACTCTCTATATTGGCAGCTGGGTTCTACTCGCTCCCTCAGTTGGGGATGGGGTGGGGTGTAGGGGCTGCAAATGCAGGACCAGGAGCAAAGGTAAAGGGAACAGGTATAGGGGAGGCAAGGAAAGCCAGAGGCCCAGTCGGCCCTCATGTGGGTCTTCCCAGGTGGTGCCACTAGTGGCATCTGGGAGATGGCCACTGCCAGGTCCCCTCACGGATGGCTATGAGGACCAGATGCAACTGTGCCTGCAGTGGCATCTACTGAGCAACCAGGACAAGCAGCAGAAGCTAAGTTGGCCCTGTGGGAGATACTAGGCCGGGCCTTGCCCTGGGCAGGATGAGGCTAATTTGCCCAGGAGACAGCTCTGGGAGGTGCACGTGGCCAAACATGACACCTGTCTCTTCCATACTGTTGACAAGGAGGCCATGCAGACTCAGTGAATGCTGGCCAGTGGGCGGCCACACCCTAAGATAAATGAGGCACTGGCCTAGCAGCTCCAGGTGGGAATCTTCGTCCTAACAAGTTTCAGGATTTGACACTGCTAGCTGGGGAGCCACACCCTGGGCAGCCAGGGTTTGAGAAACGAGGCAGGCTGTACTTCAGGCCAGGTGCTCGCCCAGGTGCCTGGCAAACAGCAGCCAAGGAGTCTTTAAAGAGGTGGCTGGCTCTTTTTCTTCAGTACTGGGGTTGAGTCCAGGGCCTTCACACTGGGCTACATCCTCAGTCATTTTTTATTTTGAGACAGGGTCTTTCTAAATTACTAAGCTGCCCAGGCTGGACTAGAACTTGTGATCCTCCTGCCTCAGCCCCCAGAAGTCAGGGATCACAGGTGTGAACCATCACATGCAGCAAGCTGGCAGCCTTAATCCAACAAGAAATATTTTCTGAGCTCCTGCTGTGTGCCAGGCACTGGGAGTACGTACCACCTGGGACAGATCAGGTAAGTGGGAATAAAGAGGATCATCACAGATAGTTGAGAGGCTGAGGCAGCAGGATTAAGCAGGTGAAGGTGCTGGTGGGTGGCATGAGCAGGACCAGGAGGGCAGGGAACTAGTACAGAGTGATCTTCCCTCACCTGGATCTGGGGGAGCCTGCCGTGCTGGGAGTGGTTGGTGCTCATGTGGGCTTTTGGCAGAGGCCAGGGCACAGCCAGGCAGGCAGGACCATTACTGTCTTGCCAGTCCCCTGAGCTTCCTATATTCCAGTTCTTCCATGGGAGGGCGTGGCCTAACACTTCAAGGCTCTCAATAAATACTTGAGCAGAACCCCAAAGAAATGCACTGAGCAGCATGGGCCAGAGCCCCTTCATTCAACAAAAGCACAGCACCCCTACAGCAAGAGCAACATGCAGATGCACATGCACGAGTTGCTTTAGGTGAAGGGCTGCGCAGGGGCCTAGGCAAGGAGCCCAGGAACGAAAAGGTTCCAGATGCCTTCTGCACTTTGGCTCAGATGCCAGCAGGAACAGAGGAAAGACTTGCAGACTTGTGTTGTGTAGTTTAGAAACCACATCACAGCAAGGATGGCTTCCACTCCTTACAGGAAGGGTAAAGGAGAAAACATCTCTGGAGGCAGGACAGGCAGGAGGCTCCCACAAGCAAGGCAGGTCAGCCAGGACAGTACCAGCCCAGGGCTTGGCTGGGGGCCGGCTGGCTTCCTGGGGACAACTGTCCCTGCTGAGTGAGGCAGGTGCAGAGGCAAAGGCCAAACTGATTCTAATCTAAGAATAAGACCAAGGAAGCCTTTGACCGAGGGACGAGGAAAAGGCCGCGTGTTAAGCAAAAGGCAATGGGTTCCCTCATTTCCATTGGCCCACGTTTACCTGAGCACTTCCTGTGTTCTGTCCCCTGGTCAGTAATTTGTTTTTCTCCATTAGGTTTCTGAAATATGACTAAAATACAGATCTATGTCTTATGCTGTTTGGAAGTAAGAATTCAGGATATATATATATATTGGGGTATATATATATATATATATATTGGGGTCTCTGAAGCTTGGGCAAAAATAAAAGCCTATCATCACCCTCTCAGTGAGGTATTCCATGGCAGCTGGCATGAAACTTGATTCTGGTCATTTATGGGGTAACATTAGTACACAAGATAAGGCCCTTGATTGAACTGGGTTGGGTCAATTCTATGACAAATCCCAAAGCAATGAAATCAAATCAAAGATGAAAAGCCTGAGGCTGGGGCAGGCAACAAAAGATGCTAATTGTTGATAAAGACAGGTTCCAGGAGAAGGACAACGGGAATTGGAAATCCAGAGACAGGGTAATAACATGAGTTGAAGGCAGAGGGTTCCTTCTCCCTGCTGCTCCACTGGCGAGGGAGGTAGTTACCAGAGGCCACGAATCTGACTATGCACTAGCATCCCGCATTCCTACCTACACACTGTGTGAGAGTTCCTCCACTGGGTGCTGGAGCATACTTTTCTGCTCTGCAGCAGTGAAGGGAGCTTGCTCCCTGGGCCCAGCCATGGATCAATCACCTCTTTGCTTCCACCTTTGGGGCATTTCATGACCACTCTGTGAGAGGAAGGAATATGGAGCTCGAAGGGGTGACAGCCTGAAGCTGCAAAGGATATAGTTAGACAGAGCCTGACATTCCACCAGCTACTGTCATTGCATGCCAGGAGGTTGGGACTGGGTCAGAGGTTGGGATCGGTAGTGATTCCTCCCACAGGCTGGACATGGCTGATGCTGAGGTTGGCCTCCTGTGTGGATCCGAGGACTAGAAAGGAGCACCCTGGACACCTCTGGATATGCCTGGCCCAGCCATCCTGGAAGAGCTGCTCTTTCATTGCCTTCCTGTGCTGAGTAGGGAGAGTGCTCAGAGCATAGAAGAACTTGGTCATAGGGCTCTGGGTCAACTAGCCACACTTTCCACACCTGCATTTTTTTCACCTGGGGAACCAGGAGGGTGTGAAGGCAGCTCCCAAGAGCAGGTGTCTGGCCTTCAGCAGCCCAGCCCTGGCCTGCCTGAAACTTGACTGCTGAACTTTCCCTCAGACTTGCATCCTTCTAATGAATTCTTGAGCCAGTCTGGTTTGTTCTCCTGCCTTCCAGAAGAACCTCAGCTCCCCCTAGAGGACTTGGGAGCCACAGGAGGGACAGGTCTTTGCAAAGACAGGTATCTACCTTGACTAACCTCAGTGGGATTGGGAAGCCTCTGAGCTCCTGGATGTGGGGGCTCTAGGCAGGTGGCTTAAATGATGTACCTTGGCCTGGATGGGCTTCTGAGCAGCAGCAAGCTGGGGAGAGAACTTCCCTGGTTTCCCAAGCTAGGCTAACTGTGAGGAACATTGAGGGCTGGCGGAAGGTGCAGGTACAGCCCCAGTGTGGAGCCATCCTGCCCACTCTCCCACCCACACAGCACAGTGGCATTTTCGTCTCCCAAGTCCTGAGTAAGCTGTGTCTAAAGCCCCAGTCTTTTTGCACACAGTATCTGGAGAGCTGCACAATGATCTAGTATACAACACAACAGAAATCAGGTCTTGGGGAAAAAAAAGGGTGCTGGTTTAAAACAAAGTAGGGGATGTCTAAGCCACTGCTCTATGTAGTCTTGTGTCCTGCAGTCAATGACTTGGTGCGTCTCACAGGAGACCCCTTGGTGACTGTAACAGGATGCTATTTCCTGGGAGGGTTTTGGATACAGATGTCCCCATGGCCTTGAGGAAGCCAGCTTTGCTTGTGTTTCCTCAGAGGTGCTGGGCTAGGGCTCCAGCCTGGCTCCCTGGCTTCAGCTTCCTAGAAGCTGGCAGTCAGTACAGCGGGGGACCTGTTAGCCAGATACATGCCCTGGCACTGTTGTGCGCCCATTTCCAGTGCAGGTAAGGATTTCTCCTTGCAGGATCAGCTGACCCCAGGGGAGAAACAGGGTGGGATCCTGCATGGAGTGGCTTGGCTGTCCACACCTACTTCTCAACCAGGGCACCGTGTACCCTAGGCAGGACTACCTGCCTACTGTGTTGTGAGCACTGACTCTGAAGTCCAGGCTGCTCAGAGCCCATATGGTCTCCACAGACTCTGAGGCCAGGCCAGGCTGTGGACATGAAGCAGATTATGCAGGGTGCTGGGCTGGCTGGGTTTAATGAACATTTTTCCTAGGAAAGGGAGCAGGCTACTTACAGAGTCAGGGCAAGAGCTCTGACAGGAGGGCCACCTGGGCCACCTTGGGTTACAATGGGGATGCTGAAGGAGAAAGAAGCTTGAAGCTGCTTGTTTCCCTTTCAAGCAGGGTCTCTTGGTGCCAAAGCAGTGCCATCACAGGTGTTGTCCTAGGCCAGAAAAGTCCCCACAAATGCTGTTCTGAGTCTTACTTTGCACCCTGGGTGGCAGCAGTGGAACAGCCTATCCCTCCCAGGCTTGACGTATGCTGACCACTCAGGAAGATCCCATTTCCTGAGGCAACTTCCAGTGACAGACTTGGGGGGTCTCTTCTGAGGAACATAGCTTCTCACATCTAGACAAATCTTAGCATTACGTGCCTTCCCCTCTAAATAGTGCCATCGTCAAGGGGCTGCTTGGCTGCAGTTGTAACAGAATGTGGCAGAAAAGCAGAACATGTAGATATGTTTTGGGTTAATCTCCAAATTTGCTCACTGTGAGTGAGAAACACTGAATAGATGCTACTAAATAAATCCAAGGTGTGCTGGGCATGGTGCACACCTGCAACTTCAGCATTTTAGAGGCCGAGGCAGGAGGATCATGAGATGGAAACCATCCTGGGATAGTGAGTTCAAGACTGACCTGAACTACATAGTGAGACCCTCTCTCAAATAAAAAAAGAATTCTACCTTGGTTACTTGCACAAAGTCTTATATAAGAATTACCTGCAATAATTAGGCACTTTCTATTTTTCTGGTCCTCACATTTCTAGTAGCAGAAAATAAGAAAAGCAGTCTTGAGAGAGATGGTCCTCCATTACCTGGCCCCAGGCTGTCACATTCCACCAGTACTTCACTGGCCTGGGTTTTCAGTGGGGGCACGATGATGGTTCGGGGGTTGCCATGATTCTCCAGCCCCCCTTTGGTGTCAAAGGTGTTGGTAGTGGTGTGCCCAGTGCGCTGCTGCACAGAGTAAGGGCTGGTGTTGCTGGAGGAGTCGGAGTACGGAGAGTCGTGGACTGTGACACAGCTGATGACATTTTTCCTTTGCTTGGAGACAGTGCTGTGAAGGTAGAGGGAGAAGCCAGACTGGTGAGAAGGCCATTTTGGAGAACTTGTGTGTGAAAAGCTCCCTGCTTCTGCTGAGCTATGTGGCAACCTGCCTTGGACCACTGGAAGGGGACATAGGTGCATGGTTAGAGGACCTTGGTTAGAAGAACACTGATGCTAGAAGGGAAGTGGTTATAAGCTTAGGCAGGGGCTGTGTGGATAGGGAAAGCTTAGGAAGAAAGGAGTGGGATGTGAACGAATCAGGATGCAGCTGGAGGGAAGGGGCAACAAGAGAGGCTCTGACACTCTCTGCCAGCTCTTTGCCTTGTGTGCAGGCCACCAGGGACCTCTGGGAATCCCAGCCCTCCTGTGCCTTGCCTGGTACTTGGGCCTAGAACAGCACCACTTCAGGGCCTGGCAGAAAGGTCCTGCATGCTGATGCCACAAAGACCTTCAGCTGCTACCAGGAATTCATCCAGGGTGGCTCTTGACCTGAACCTTCTTTTCAGATATTTATGTTAGTGTGGTTATTTTGGGAATCAATCCTGTCTGCCTCCCAGCTGCTGGGATGACAGATGTAGACTTTTTGCTTATTGTACAAGGTTTTAAAAATGGATACCCTTCTATTTTTGTATATTGGTCATTTACTTTTAAGAAATAACAACTGCCTAAGCAAGCTGGTCAGTTTCCTACTCATTCGCCAAGGGCAGAAGCTGGCACAGAGCCTATAGACTCCCCAGGACCTTGTGAGGGGTCGTGGCTCACATGATGGAGCCACATCAGGGCTTCTGAGAGATGTCTAACACCTAAGGGGCAGAAGAGAAAGGGGAAGCCTGGCAGAAGGATATGTGGAAGAACAGAGCAAGGCTATGAGAGACTGGAGGTGCTGGTGGGATGAAGGCCACGGGAGGCCCGGCCCTGCTTCTGATACCCAGCACCACTGCCATGTGGGCATCCTCTGGTATACCATCCTCTGGTTCAGGCAGAAGGTTCCTCACTGGGCCTGAGTAAGAGCACATGAATAGCCAGATGTCTAACTCTAGCCTGGGATGGTGACAGGGTCTCAGGTGGCTATTCAATCTCTCATGGTCAGTAACATGTGCGTAATAACAGTACCTATGTCACAGACTGTTCTGATAACTAAGTGAGAAAAACAAGTTAAGTGCTTTGACTAGTGCATGACACACAGCACCGTTAAGTATGCCATAAATGTTAGCTACTATGATTCAAATTCAATACTCTAATTCAAAAATGCAAAATTCCAAGTACTCAAAAATCCAAAACTTTTTTTTTTTGGTACCAAGGATCGAATTTTGATCCTTGTGCTTGCGAGGCAGGTGGTGGAACCACTGAGCTAAGTCCCTGGCCCCCAAAACTTTTTGATTGCTGACATAATGTCATAAATGGAAAATTCTACACCTGACCTCATAAACAGGTCACAATCAAAACGTAAGCACCCTAAAAAATACTGCATAAAGTTTCCTTCAGACCATGTGCATATGATGTGTACGAAACATAAGTAAATTTCACACTTAGACTTGTTTCCCATCCTCAAGGTAGCTTATTATGGGCATATAAACATTCTAAAATCTGAAAAAACCCTGTAAAATCCAAAACACTTCTGGCCCCAAGCATTCTGGATAAAGAATGCTCAATCTGTACCATAACCAACTGTGCTACCTTATTGAACATGTAAAAACAGGTTTGCAGAAAAGCTATCTAGGCAGGAGAATTTTATCTGGGTAAGGACTTGCTGCAAAAGTTTCTTCTTTTGTACTCTGTGCATAAGCCAGAAGATGCTATGAAAGATAATTACAAATCACCAAGTATCCCAGAGAGCTACACTACTGGTAGGTGCTGCAGGGAATACCTGCACAGAGAAATACAATACACATCTCTGCCCTTGAGAAGATTAAAATCTCAGTGGGAGACTGTATAACAACATGACAAGTTAAATAGTGAAAGCTTTAAAATAACCAGTTAAAAAGAATAATAGATGTCACAAAGCATTCCATGATTAGCTGTCAAATGAGTCATACAGATAATTGTTAAGAACCCAAAGAAGGTGAAGAATGAACTGCTTGCATATATTTACAGCTCATGTTAACTTAGATGAAATAAATGTTAATTAATGAAGCCCCACATCTCTCACTTATAAATGCAAAAAAGCCCATATGCTTGCTTCTCAAAAAGCTGAGACACAGAGCTACTATATGACCCAGCAATTCCATTCCTAGGGATGAAATCAGAGACTCAAGCAGGTACTTTCTGGTATATCAATGTTCACAGCAGCATTAACCACAACAGTCGAAAGGTGGAAACAGTCTAAGCAGCCACCCACACAGGAATGCGTGAATAATGTGGTGGCTACTATCTAGTCTAATACCTGGCACAATACAGAAGGGCCCAGAAACCATCAATGGAAATAAGCCAGAAACGAATATGGTATGAAATATCTTCTAGGTGAATTCATACAGACAGAATATAGGCTGGAGGGCAGAGGGAAAAGGGGGGTTACTGGTAATGGATATAGAATTTTTAATGGTTGGGGTGATAGAAAAGTTTTAGAAATCAATAGTAGGACTATACAACATTATGAATATAATTAATGTCAACTGAATTGTACACTTAAAATGGTTAAAATGGCAAACTTTATGTCATATATTTTACCATAATCTCAAAAATGAATATACAAAATGCCACTGAATGATGGGGAAATTATACAGCACATGAATGATACCTCAATTTTAAAAAGCCCACAGGCTCGTTCAGAAACAGAAAACAAATGGGATTTAGTCTCAGGTGCTTGGAGCTGCACAGCTGCAGCACAACTGGCTCTAGATACCTGGCTGGGGGTGGCTCAGAGAGGGCACAGGAGTTAGAAAGTGGGGCTCTAGGCAAGGTCCCTGAGTCTAAAAGGGATCTGACAACAGTAAGACATGTGGGAAGCTGAACATAAGGAGGAAGGGGAGTTGCCTTAAAAAAGACAAGGTCCAGGGACACTGCAGCTGTTTCCTGTGGTGAGCAGGTACAGGGAAAGGACCAGCTATGAGCACAGCTGTGTGATGGGCCACTGCTGAAGGGGAGCCTTCCTAACCCTCTCACGGGGCCATGGCTCCATGCAGCTCCTGGTCCCAGGTCATAGTGCACAGCGGCTCCTCAGCCTTCTCAAGAACATGCATCCTGTTGCAGGTACACGTTCTGAGGGTGGTGCTCTAGTCCTAGCTCTGTGGTCCTTTTACTGTGTGACCCTGGACAGCAGGCTGGGTAACCTGTAACACCCAGCCAGTAACAAATAACCAACCTGAAACCTATTAGAACAGAGCGATTACTTGCAGCAGTAATGGATCCATTGTGAGGGTCCCTTAGCAGTTTTAAGATAGTTAAAATAGCATTTGATCCACTACTCATTTGGAAAGAAAACAGATGTTTTTAGTAAGTGTATCTCACAGGTAAACCTAGGCCTGGCCAATTCCTACAGCTCATACTTCATTTGGTTCCGAGTAGTTAAAAAAATGAGCAAGTTAAATGAGCAAAACATACAACACCAATTTTGATCAAAATGTAACCTGATCTCAAATACAAATTGGGCTCATTTGGAATCCTTGCCTCAAATTCAGAAATTGTGGAGAAACCAGCTTAGATGGAAATTTCTGAAGGTACAATGGGGTTGCTTCGTGAATCAAGTCAGTACACTGTCACTGAAGAATAGCTTTACAGTTTGGTCTAGATGACTAGTGGGAATTTAATGCCAGTTGCTCAATGGAAACCCAAGTGATAATGAGTCCATCCACCCATCAGAGGCTGAAGAGTCCTGAAGGTCAGTTTCATGTCAGTGTCTTGTTATGCACTAAGATGTTGAGGACCTTCATAAACTGTTCATAGCTGTTCATAGCTTGTAGCTGAGAATACCCTCTGCTGAACGAGCAAATATGAACAACAGGACTTAATGTTACTTACCCAACTCTTTGGATTTGCATATGACTGGTGTGGGAAAGGTGAATTATTTTTGATGGCTCTGCTTCTTATCTCTTCTACTGGTAGAAATCTCTGTGCTCTACACACTATATGCAAATTAGAGAACAGTAGAAAGCTGCTAAATGAGTCACTTTAGAAAGGAGCACATAGTTGAGATTGCTACTGCAATTTTTAAAGCTCATATGTTGAGACTATTGGGATTCATCTATTATTGTATCTTATTATTATTGATAGCTTATCAATCCTGTTATGAGTTGGTTAATGGAAGCAAAAGAGACAGTGATAGGAGTGGAATGAGAAATATTTGCAAAAATGGTCTTGACAGACATCACTTCTGAATACAGAGCTAAGCTGCAAGAGCTCATGACTGTATTGTGTTGTCATGGCAATAGATGATTTTCATCATTTTAAGATGATGAAGCAAGGAGCTAAGAAGGAAAGAAATCAGCCCCAATGGAGAAAACAATGCCAGAGGATCAGATACAAACCCATATCCCGCTTCCCTGCAGGGTCCTGTCTGGAATGTGTTTCTGATTTCTACTGCTAACCCCAATCAATTTCACCCTTCAAGACCAAGGTCAAACCTCATCTCCTCCAATAAACTTTCCATGACCTCTTTTACTCCTGACTCCGTGGTGAAAAATGACACATACATGAAAACTACTACTCTTCTCTTACCGTGAGACTGGCTACCAAGTATGGGTGATGTTTATTGGAGTGTTCAAAGTGCTGCATACATATTATTGCCTTCAGTCCTTACATCAGAACTATGCAGTAAAATAATTAATTACTTTCACTTTTAAAGATAACAAACTGCAGACATGGAAAGCTCAGGCTATGGCCAGCAACACAGGTTGAGTAAGGAGCAGAGTCAGGACTGAGCCCAGCACCCTCATGCTTAGCTACAATGCTACCCTGCCTTGTCCCTCCCAGGTGAGGCACCCGGCAAATACTGCATCCCCCAGACCAGAAACATGTGGTGGATTACTTTTAACCTGCTCTTCATTTGAAGAGAGGGACTAGAAGTCAATGTCGCCGGCCACTGGGCTCCTTCTGATGTTCTATGGAGATCTTGATTAAAGCATTAGTGATTCAAATCAAAGAAAAAACCCCTTCCTTTTAGTATGGTGCATACATTCCATTTAAATCATATCATCTGCCTATTTATATCTGTGTGTATACTCACACGTATCACCATCATGGTCTCTCTTGACGTGACTCCGGAGAGATCAGAAATAAGGTCTCTTCTTTCCTCTCCTTCCCCTCACCCACTTCTCTCCCTCTCCTTCTCTCTGTCTCTCTCCCAGCCCAGGAGCCTGATCCATCTCTCCCTGTTCCACTGGGTCTATCCAGGGAGCACTCTGCCCTCAAGTCTCCAGCTTCTCCTTTCTCTGCACTGTGGAGGGCAGTAAGCATCAGTGTGGCCTTGCAATTTGCCAAGGCACTGGACAGCGGCTGGAGATGGGCAGTGAGACAATGTGTTGCTTCTTCCAAATGCAGCCCCTGGGCCCCTGCCCACTGGATGCTGTGAATGGATCCCCACAGGGGATGCAGGGAAGCCAGCAGGACCAAGTGTTTTCCAGCACTAGAAACAAGTGAGTGTCTAAAACATTTTAGGAGCACGGTAGGCAAAAATGGAAGTTAACTATTTTGGATTGACTTTTTTTAATCAGCAATAGTGTGCGTGCGTGCGTGCGTGTGTGTGTGTGACCGCTCTGGATATTAATTTTTTGGGCCAGTATTTATTTTCCACCCTCCTTTCTTTTTTTTCTTTCTCCCTTTCCCCTCCCTCCCTCCCTTCCTTTTCTCTCTATACTCAGGGATTTGCACTGAACTATATTCCCAGCCCTTTTACTTTTAACTTTTTTGTTATTATTATTATTATTTTGGTTTTTTGAGACAGGGTCTCACTATGTAGATGAGACTGACCTGGAACTCACTATGTAGCCCAGGCTGGTCTCGAACTCACAGCAATCCTCCTGCCTCAGCCTCCCAAGTGCTGGGATTACAGGTGTGTGCCACCACACCCAGCTTGTTATTGTTTTTTGAGGCAGGGTCTCACTATGTAGTCCAGGCTGCCTTCAAACTCATGGTGATCCTCCTGCCTCAGTCTCCAGAATGCTGGGATTATAGGCGTGTGCCATATGCATGGCCCCTCTTTTTTATTTTGAGACAGGGTCTCACTACATTGCTAAATTGCCAGGATGAGCTTTAACTTGTGATCTTCCTGCCTCAGTCTCCCAGGGTGCTATGTCTCCAAGACCAACTCAAGTCAGTCTTAAGCAGCAGGTTATCACTTTCCTGACTATACCTTAACTATAATAATTTCTCTACGTTTTCAATTTAATACAAAGAAGGAAACACTACAGGTAAAAACAAACATTTTTCTACCCAGTACTATATTGGGGACTGAGCTCAGGGACTCACACGGAGCTACATTCCAACACCTTTTCGCTTTTTAAAATTTTGAAACTGGGTTTTGCCAAGTAGCCCAGGCTGGACTTGAACTTGTGATCTTCCTGCTTCAGCCTCCCTAGCAGCTGGGGTTATAGGCATGTCTTACCATGGCTTCAATTTTTAAAAATATACAAAGTTTAAGAGTGATGCAAGTAACTTTTTCTATCTAGAAGTGCCATAATATCTGGAGTGCCATTTATGCACCAATTTTTTTTTTCTCCCTTCCTTTCTCTTTTCTTTTTTGGTACTGGGGATTGAACTCAGGACCTTGTGCTTGTGCGGCAGAAGTGGTGCCACTGAGCTAAATCCCTGGCCCCTTTCTTTTTTTCAGCAAAAATGCACCAATTTTCTTAGAGTTGACATTTTGGGCCACATGGGCTGTAAGTCTGAGTAGCGGCTTGCACAGGTGAAGTGAAGCATGGAACGCAACAGTGCCCTGTGATCTGAACAAAACATCTTGCCTTCCAGAGCTGCCCTAGTATAAGTGAATGAAAAATGGAGCCAGACAAAGCAATTTCCAGATGACTGGCTGAAATGCACTGCTTTGATTACACAATTAAAAATGCTCCTCTTGCCCAGAAGTTGTATGCCATGGGCCCCGAGAGACAGTTTGGACACAAGGCCAAGCTGGCATGAGGGTCTGCTGAGTAAGACACCTGTGCAATACATGTCCAGGGAGAATCCAGGGAAGAAGAGATGGTTTAGTCAGTATGTGTGGATAGTCCAATGCTTCTTGAGTCAAAGCCATCTATAAATACTTAAAATAAGACCATTTCTACCACTTTGCCTTAGGGCATAAAGAAAAAATGCTCAGGTTTTTTTCTGTCTTTAAGCCAGTTCTCTAGCCATGGTTAACAGTGACTCATTGAAAGAAAGAAGTCCACTGGCTCTTCTTTGACTGCCCACTTACTAAAACCTTGGCTAAGAATTGAAAGTGCTAATTTGGGCATGGTGGTGTGCACCTATAATCCCAGCACTTGGAGGCTGAGGTGGGAGGATTGCCCTGAGTTTCAGGGCAGCCTGAACTAAGACCCTATCTCAAAAAAAAAAAAAAAAAAAAAAAAAAAAGATTTGAAAGTGCTGATTCTGTTGCATGCCTGGCACCCAGGGAAGGCTCTTGCACAACGGTCTGGACTCCTCAGAACCCTGGCTCTGCTCTCTGCGCATGTTGGGTAACACTAGGGCACAGTGGAGACTTCAGGAGGGGACAAAACAGAATTTATTATTTGTATTTCTTTTTTTGTTTATTTGCTTAAGATAAGGTCTTGATACATAGTTCAGGCTGGCCTTGAGCTCATAAGTGATTCTCCTGCCTCAGCCTCTCAAGTGCTGGGATTACAGGTTTGCTATAGGTCTGACTGAAGAGAAACCACTTTTTTTTTCTGGTTTCTTGAGATAGGGTCTCACTATGTAGTTGAGACTGACTTGGAACTCACTATGTAGCCCAGGCTGGTCTCGAACTCAGAGTACCTCAGCCTCCACGGTGCTGGGATTACAGGTGTGCGCCACCATGCCCAGTGAAACCACTTATTTTTGCCAGTTATATTTGCTATTTCTTTAATGGCGTGGCACCTGAATACTAGTTCTGCTATTCAAAGTGGGAATAGAAATGGTGGCCTTCGTTTGATGACTGTTTGCTAGCATTCCCCTCTTTAGTTTCCCCACTCTTGGTCTCCCTCCTATATGCCCTATAATTCTCCTTCCAAGTGGGAGCTGTGACCATCCATCTGCTCTGGCAATTACGGGTACCACATAATTGGTTGGGAATAATGATTTTATCTTGATATTCTTTTAATAATTTTAGCCATGTCCTCTAGTCTTGGAGACTTAGTGGGTTTTCCTTCATCTGTCTCAAGCTGCTAAGAGGCATAGTGGTGGTAGAGGTATTGTCACCCTTGTGAGTGCCACTGGCCCTGGACTCTCCAGCTGCCATGCTGGGGCTGAGCCACAGGAGGGGGATTAACCAGCCTTTTAGGCAAACTTGTACTGGGAGCTGGAAATGCCAGAACTGGGTAAATAGCAAAGGGGAAATGGGGGCAGGGATGGGACAGGACACAGAGATCACAATCAAGATGCTCATAGCACAGGAGGAATCAGGCTGGGGACGAGAGTGGTTATGGTTAAAAAGGGAAGGTCTCCATTGTCCAGCTAAACCCAGAAGGGCAAGGGAAGCTGCCAGATGGACAGTGTTCACGCAGTCCCCTTTGGCCACATTTGGGGTTTCACCTTTGTTTCCCAGGACTGATCTTTCCCTTGAGTCCCTCGGCCCACCCTCCCCTTAGAGGAGGAAACCTGTCAGCCCCCTTTCCATGCCAAGAAACTTTCCTCCATGGGACCTGCTTTCTCTTGGACAAGGTGACGATTCCTGTTCCCCTACCTCTGGGGCTGTGTTCCCTTAACCTCCTTGCTTGGATTTGCAACCCCACCTCTTCTACTGCTTGTCCACGTTAGAAAGTCCCCTCTTGGGGACTGTGATGCAGTTCTGGGGCTCTGCCGTGCGTTACAACGATTTATTTGCCTTACTGTGCTTATTACCTCATTCCTTGTGGGGACAGAGACTGTCTCCCTTATTTATGTAACATCTGCCAGGCCAGCACAATATCTTACACTGGTGGGGCCAATAAATATTTACTATGCTCAATTTTATGATAATTCTGATTTCTAAGAACAGGTAATCATATTTCCCTGCACTTTTTTTCTCATTCCTAAATAGAGGCACAATAATGTGGTCATAATTACAAATGATCTGTCTATAAATAAGACAGCTGCTGGCTTCTCTTTTATCCCTCACAGACATAAAAATATTTCCAACCTCATTGGTTCCTAAACCATTTTCTAGGGCAGCTGCTATTGGTCTCTTCAGAAAACATTACTATCACATCCATGAGCTGCCCATCACGATGCTGAGCCCCTTCCCATCACTTTCTGGTCAGTCTGCAGCTCTCCACTGGGCAGATATCTCTAATACATTTTGTCCATCTTGCTCATACACCTTGAACTATACAATGCTAAGGGACTGAGCAGCCCAGTGCCATCGTTTGTGGTGTCCCTCACGTGTCATCTGCTCATGGGCTGTGGTCTGCCCTCCTGCTCTGAGTCGTTTACATCAAGGTCCTCACAAGCTTCCAGCACTTCAGTTCTGCTTCTTCTTCAGGCTGCTGGGGAACAGGCGCGTGATGACCTTTGCATCCACTCTCAGCCCTGTCTGCTGACTTACTGTCGAAGAGATGGCTCTTGTTGCCCTTGTCCTCAGACACACTGTTTGATTCTCTCCTGGGCACTTATCGTCAAAGTTCGTGTCAACTCAAATCTTAGACTTCAAAAATGATATCCCAATCTAGTTGATTGATAGATTTTTTTTAAACTACTTTTGCTTTTTGTTTTTCCTTCAGTTACTGCAAAATTTTTGAGCCCTTCTCATGACCAGTGCTGCCAGAGCCCAGCTGGGGGCCAGAAGGGCTTTTCTCCTTGTGAAGGGACCATGCAGCCCACAGTTTTCCTGGGGTGTGTGGGGGTAGGGGTTGGGATGAGACACTAGGGATCTGGAACACTGACTCAGGTTGGGGCTGTGATCAAAAAGGAAGTAAGGATAGTCCTGGAATCAGGACATGGGGGTAGTGTAAAGCAATAGTGGTCTGTCAATGTGTGCCTGGTCCCACTGACCTAGTATCCCCTCTGGTACCCAGCAAATGGCAGGACAAGAAAAACTTCACTATGTCTTTCTCTGAAATATACTGAAGAACAGGCCATGCCATTCAAGAGGAAAAGATACTTGAGTGAGACACACACTAGGCCTATAATGAAAAAACATTAAAAACAAAACAAAACAAACCCCCCCCAAAAAAAAACAAAATGAAAAAACAGCCCCTGAACTTCATTATAAAGATTCGAAGGGATGCTCTGTGTAATAACAGGTTTAATGGGAATGTGTGAATCAGTCTATCTATACCTTTGGCAAAGATTACAAGCTTAAGAATTTATTATCTAATCAAAAGGTCTTGTGATTGCTAATTATCTACATTATATCCAATCAGCAACTAATAATTTGGGGCAAGTTGTCAATGCCGAGCTTTGCACCAGTTGTGGATGCACAGTGATTGGTAGCTCTGGGCTCAGGAGTGGCTGGCCTCCTTCCCAGGTCCTTGGTCCCTTTAGGTCTGTTGCCAGCAGAGCAGGCTTATGGGACTTGTGGTTCTGTAAGGTCCCTGGAGTGCAGAAGACCCCAGGTCCCTTGGGCTTCACCACCTGAGCTGAGCAGCCCAAGCAGAAAGCATTTTTTGTCGGCGTCTGGCTGCAAAGCATAGAAAAAGAGGCTCTGATGCCAGGGTTAATAGTCTTGAAAATATAATAAACATTTCTTCCCTCTTCCCAGGAAGCACACAGAGAGTAAAATGAATTATTACTACTTAGGAATAAACAGTAATACTCTCTGGATGAAGAGCCAACTGGCAGTATGAAAGAGTGGGTTTATCAGACACAGGGAAATTTCTGATTAATTGGACAATTACTTCAAATTCTGAGTGAGCCAAAGCAGTGTTAGAGAAATCTCCTGACCAAGTGGGAATGAATTCAATAGCCTGAGGCAGAGATTTTTGAGCTTACAGAAGTTGAAATACACTGGCTTTCTATGCCTGACTTTTATGGTCGTACATTTCTCAACTCTAAAAGGGCTATAACTATTTTTCAAGACTAAAGTGATTTCACATTATTTTGGTTTAAATAATATGGAAATCTGTTGATATTCTCTTGAAATAAGGATATAAGAAATAATGGATCCAAATTCTAGTGGTTGGCAGAGAGGGATAATTAATTATGTTTGATAATGGTAAATGGCTCAGGTCCATGGACCATGGCCTTGGTCAGGGAACTGGCAACACATGGAGGTCACCAGCACACCACCTCACCTGGTGGGGGCGTGTTTCTGCTCCTCCTCCTCATCCGTGTCACTGCTGATAGTGATGACACTGACTGTAGGGCTGGGGGTGTCGGGGATGACAATCGTCTGCCGCTGCCGCTCCCGGGTGGTGCTGGAGGCCATGTCACCCCACCCGCAGGTGACAGAGGCACTGCAGGCCGGGCTGCTGTGCACCATGGCACAGCGTGGGGGGGTGTTCTCCTTGACACGTTTGGATCGCTGCGGGGAACTGAGGGCCTGTGAAGATGACACTTCACAGGTGGAGACGTTTCTGAAATGACAAAAGCACAAGCACTTAAAGAAGAAGGTGGGTTAGCAACTCTTTCCTAGCAGCCAAGCTATAGAGGAATAGCAGTTTTGCCCAAGTTCCACGAGAACAATGTCTGAGGCCCAAGCCAACTGGACCCCATCCAACAGCAGAACAGTGGCCACCAGGAGAGCTTCAGCTAGTCTCTGTGCAGGGATTGCAGATGGGCCCGGTTGCCAGCTCCCAGGACACTGGTCTTGCAAGGTGGATGTCCTGAACAGAATGCTCTCATCGTCAGGATGAAGGTCCTATTCTCTAGGCTCCATCCATTAAGAGTCCTCATGCATTGTTTTGGGGACCCTAAGAGAAGTGGTGTTTGCCATATGAAGCTTTAGTTTCCTTGCTAATGGCTGACTCACCATTTAGTAAACTAAAATTCTTATTGCTTTTGTTTTCTTGCTAATGATTGTTCTACCATTTATTATATGAAAATTCTTATTTTTAAGAGTTTCTGGAAAAAAAAAAAAGTTTCTGGATCTACTGGACTTAACCTTGGTGACATTAAAATTGAACTTTCCCCTCCTCCTTCCTCTGGGAAAAGGGCACAGACATGAAAGCATGTGTGTATATAATGAGAAAACACAAAACAATTTTTCTAGGTTTTGACCCCAGGGTATCGGAGAGGCTCACCAGTCTATCAAAATTGTAATGAGAAATTGGGGAAAGTGCAGAGGAAAAGGCTTGCTTAAACAAGGGCCTTTTAATTTGGTTTGTATTGAACTGAAATTCTTTACTAAGTTAGACAATGTAGTTTCTTGTAACTTTAGGAAAAAAATACCTCACCCCTAATCAAATCTTTAGAGATCCTGGCAATATCTATACAGTGAGAAAGCAAAGCCAATGTAAAAATGCATCTTAGGCTCAGAAAAATCCTTAGAGATTTTAGCATCTTCTAGCTAAAGGGATGGCAGTAAAATGAAAATAATTCAGTAAAAGTAGGCTTATTTGATTTTCTATCTAGCTGTGTGAGATATACTGTTTATGTCTTTCATGGGGGCTGGTAATAAGTTTTACTGGTAAGAGTGTTCCACCGTTTCTATTTATCATAAACCTATGTGTTTGTTAATGCTATCGTGTTATGATTTTAAGACTGTTATTACTGCCCCATGAGTGTTCTACTTGACACCGTCAGATAAAAGCAGGCCTGGATGCAACACCTTCTGTCTGCTGTCTCAGACTTTTTTTGTTTGTTTTTTGAGGAAAGGTCTCCCTTTGTAGTTTAGGCTGGCCCTAAACTCACTATTGTAGCATAGGCTGGCTTTCCTGCCCCCAGCCTTCTGAGTACTGGTATTATAGGCATGCACTACCATGCCTGGCTGTGTCTCAGACTGTTTTTTTTTTTTTTTGAGACAGGGTCTCACCATGTAGTTGAGAACTCACTATGTAGCACAGGCTGGTCTTGAACTCACAGCGATCCTCCTGCCTCAGCCTCCCAAGTGCTGGGATTATAGGTGTGTGCCACCACACCTGGCTTCAGACTATTTTTAAAAGCTGGTTTTAGATATGGGCAAACACATAACTTGTGCAACAATTACACTTGATCTTGAACTATACCAGCAATGAACCTTCATGAGGCCAGCTGGATGGTGCTAAGACAGGGAGGAAGGGACTTGCCAAACAGGTGGGGGAGGCCAAGGGTTCTTAGGGTCCCTGCTTGGTCAAGTTGGTCTGTGAGGTGGCCAAGCTCAGTCGTGGGTCAGACCAGTATTCTGTGTGACTGCCTAAGTGGCCAAGCACAACAGCACATGAGGATCAGGACAGTGGCCTTTTTTGCTGCCAGTCTAATAATGACATGGGTGGGTTGTCAACACAAAAAGGCAGTCCAACAAAAGCATTCTGGAGGGTTGCCACTGATCTGAGATGAATTTTCTGGAGTTATCAGACAAACCCAAATAAGAAATCTTTTTTTGTGGTACTGGAGATAAACCCAGGGCTTTTGCACTTTGCTATATCCCAGCCCTTTTAAATTTTTTTCTTTTGTGGTAAGATCTTACTAAGTCACTAAATTGCTCAGGTTGGGTTTGAAATTTTGATCCTCTCTCCTCAGCCTTCCAGAGTGCTGGTATTACAGGCGTGGGTTACCATGCCTGGCCCCCTTATGAAGAGTTTTGTTAAATTTTGGAAAATGTCAAAAAACCCAACTATAATCCAGATATGGAACTTTCTCATTACTGGAGTTCCACCATGCTCCACTTTCTCAGGCAATCCCCTCCTCTACCAAGGGACTCTGCTCTGGAAACCCCTGCTCTGAGCTCTCTCTCTGTTTGCCTTTTCCGAAGTTATATTTAAATGGGCCCATAGAGCATGTAGCCTTGATTATACGATCACTGAGGTGAGATGAGAGTTACAGAGAATAGGAAAGGTTAGTGTCTTGCTGGTTAGTGTCTGGGAATAACTAAAGGTACCGCTTATATTTAAGCAAGGAGCTCAATAAATTCCATTTTTTTAAAACCAGGGATCGAACTCAGGACCTTGCACTTGCAAGGCAGGCAGCAGTACCACTGAGGTAAATCCCAACCCTGTTTCATTTCTTGACCTTAGATTTTAAAGGAAGTACTTTTATCTAGGTGTCTTGTTTTTATCTTTTTGTTTTTTTTTTTTTTTTTTTTTTTTTTTAATAGTGCTGGGGAGTAAACTATAGTATTTCTGCAAAAGTTAAGTGATTTCCAAAATGAAATTTCAGAGATGAGTTTGTTTTCTGGAAAAGATAAAATTCTTTGGCCAGACTTTAGTCAGGCTCTGAGCCTTCTCCTAGACCCATGTATGCATTTGTAAAATCTACTTTTAGTGCACAGCCTTATTCAAATCAGTTAAGCCAGGATCCCACACTTGGTATCTGGTCATCCTGGTTATTTCAGGTTCCTCATCACCCCCCCAGCCCTGGCTGCTCTCAGTAAGAATCCTACTGGGTCGGTTTAGCCAGAAGCTTCCTTACCCCTCAGTATTTGTCCATCTTCTGACTCAGATACTGATCCTTGGCTGTAAATTTCCACTTGCCATGCCATATGCAGAACAAAGCCCAATCCCCCCCCCCCCAGCCCTGCAAGATTCATTCAGCATCCCCGCCCATTTCCAGTTTTTAATAAACATCTTCCCACTGTGCTTTAACAAAAATCACTGATTCATTTTTTCCTTAACAAAAGGGACTGAAGCACTCAGGGTGTCACATATGCAGTGATCCCAGGTCCCCACCCTTAGGGTACTTGCAGGGCTGGTACAGGAAGTGCTGCCAGCTACTGCCTTAACATTCCAACCTTCTGGGATGGTCTTCCAAGGCCTTTGACCACCTACCTCACAGAGGACTGGTGCTGTTTACTCTTCCTAGAGGAGGTGGTGCTGGTTGGCTGCTGCCGCATCACATGGGCCACACCCACATTTAAGGGCTGGGCAGCGGGAAGGGTCACATGACCGGTCAATAGGGCGGGCTGCTGCATGATGGGATTGTAATGGCTGCCGTGAGCATGTGTGTTTCTGAAAGGGAAATGGAAAGACAAGGCTCCTAAGCGATTTTCTAGAGGTAGAGCTCTTTTATAAGATGAAGCTTTCTCTCAAGTAAATGATGACTGTGAGACTCATCTCACTATCTGTGGAGTCCCTAATGCAATCAGCCCCCCAAGGTAAATTTCCTAGGTGGGTTTCCGGAAGCAGTCAAGCTGAAGCTGGTTTAAAGGAGGGGAGGAACCCAGCAGATTGGTGATGAAGGACTCTCAAGGGTGAGGAATTCCAAGTGTGCAGGGTCAGTGTTCAAATTCTGGAGAGAGGGGGTAAATACTCCCCCCAACTTAAAAATTTTTGAAAGGGGGATTGCTTAACAATAATATGTGTATTTGATTTTAGAATTTATGAAGCATCATGAAAAACGGAGTTTTTCATTCTGATCTCTTAAGTAGGTAGGATCTTAGTAATATAATTTTATTAATGAGGAAATTCTAGTTAATGTGAAAAACAAACTTTGAAGATTGGGAGCCATGTTTCTGGTGTTAGGAAGCGTTACTGTTCTTTTGAATTCCCTCAGTGGCTAGCACAATGCTCAGGCATGTAGCAGCTGATCAGTTAATTACATGCTCACTGAATGGACAGTTAGAGGAACTGAAGGCTGAATAGACATGTATAGAGTTTGGTATTAAATAAAAATTAATAACAACGAAGCACATGTTGATAGAAATATAGGCAGCCTGCATCCTAAAAATGAGTTACATTTCAAAGTTCTGACAGTTTGGGTTGCATGAGGTTCAATGCCTTGTTTTCCCACAAAAATGTTGAAAGTGGTGATTAATTCAGAAATTTGCCCATAAAAGCCCATTTAACACATAATAAAATTAAAAGCCAAAGAAGAATTCACTTGAAGTTTTAAAAATAATCACATTCTATCTTTGCAAAAAGGGGAAATGAATGAATAGAAAAAAAAGCAGATGAACTTTTTATAAAGATTTTGATAGTCTTTTAGGTATTTACATGGGCTTTAGAAAAACTGATGTGGCTTCTTTATTTTGTTGTTGCTACTTCTCTATGGACACATGGCATTCTTTTTCCTTTGAAACAAGTCTGGCATTGGCACAACTCTTATTAGCCATGATTACGGATGTTCTTTGGCCCACATGTGAAATGATGAGGAAGAAGATGTTAGCTTTAGATGTCCATGATTACTACCTAAGATATGGAAAAGAGGGAGGAGGAATAAGAAAATGTGCACAAATGAGTAAATGTATGAGTACTGCTGAAATGAAATGAGCTATAAATGTTGTAAAGACAAAGGAAAAAGGGGAATATGGCACATGTGTGGTCTTTTAGGAGAAAAATGGCTGAGGAGAAAAGCAACAATTGGTCAGACAGCTTTCCAGTTGGCTGCCATTCCTAATGAGCTGGAGGAAGAAAGGTGACCTTGTCGAGCAGGAACTTCTGTGAATGGGTGAAGGGAAGATAACAGGCTTATTTACCGCTTGTCATGTTCAGGGAGTGCTATTTTGAATGTTAAATACAGGCCAAGTGCTTTGTGGTTTATATTCATCTAAACCACGCAACAATCTTGTGAGGTTAGCATCATTATCCCATTTTACTGAAGAAGAAACTGAGGCTCATGAATGTTAACTTCTGACAGGTCAAGCAGAGCCAGAATGAAGCGAGTAATACTTGGTTTGAAAGTGCTTCTAGTGACTGGGCTGGGTGTGGGGAGCAGGTGGGCCCCTGGGGACAGCTCATGTGATTGCTTTACACAGAGGATGGAAAAGCAGCAGAAGCTCCATTGGGAGGGCTTCTGTCTCTCTCTACCTGTCCACCTTTTGCTGAGAGCTCTTTGTTCATAACAGCCCTTTAGGTCAGATAAGGAGTGATGGGAGGCTCCTATTGCAGAGAGACTGTCAGAGGGCAGAGGGGAGTGAATGGACCTGGAGTTTGTGCTGCAGGAGAGACAGCAGAAGAGTCTGGGGAGGCAACTTGGGGACTGCCATTTGGTTCTACTTGGTGGAGAGGGGCACTGTGGTATTGAGGAGGGTCCTGAGGAAAAGTGACAGGTGGCCATACAAGTCAGGGAGATGTATGGGTGGCATTCTGGAAATAGCAGGGGTACAGTGTGCTGGCAGGTAGAAAATGGGGTACCTCTGGGGTCTGTGGATGTGGATCTGTAAGACAAGACCAGTAACTGAAGAGGCACACTCACTTTATGTTCCAGAGTTTGCCATTCCAAACAAACTTTAGCCTGTCAAGCCTTCTGAGGGGACTCCAGATGGACTCCACGGTGTAATATCTCCAGACATCTTGAGAATACTTTCTAGAATTATTTAGGGACTAAATAATTTTGGGGGACTCTCTTGTGCATTCTTTTACTGGTGACAAACCTTTGCTTTCTAAAAGCAGAATTTAATTCTCAGAAAACCCAGGAATCATGTGGAGCCAAGTCTGGTGAATTACATTGATTAAACGATGTAACTGAATTTTCAGTGGACAATGACAGCTGATTATATATATCAGCAAAACTGATTTTCTCTTTCCCTGGCATATTGTTTAAAAATAACCTCTCATTACAGTGTGTTCCACAACGTCAGCACACATGCCTCCCATCCTAGGCACCTCTCACCCTACCAGGTCTCCTGCTCACCTCCAGTCGGCCAGCTGCTGGGTGCCTGCCATGGTCTCAGGAATCACAGCTGCATGCTGCACGGATGTGTGCGTGGCCACTCCGGTTAGCTGCTGCCATGCTGGAGGGAGCAGGATCTGCTGGGTGCCACTTGGCCAGGCCTGCTGTAGGACAGAGGATATTTGTAGTCATCACATTTGTTAATCACAAATTGATTTGCAGAATCTAGCACTTTATCTGTGCTCTGGGTTGTGCTAGAGCCTGTGATTGGTGTTAAAGTGGAGCTCTGGTTTCTGGCCTCATCAGAAACTGAGCTAAAGGGAGACAACATTAACATATGAGAACTAAATAGAAGATAAGGAAGTACAGGAGCACAGAGTTGTATGGAAGGGATTCGTTCATGTTGAAGAATGACTTACGCATCCGCTTTCAAAGCAATGCTTCAAGTTTTCAGAATGTCATTTATTGACTTCTTCTGTCACACAGCTACACGTGAGGAAGGTGGGCCAGACAAGGTGACTCCTTGCCCTAAGGAAGCTTCCTATCTCTCCAGTGCCACTTGATAATTTACCTTTTGTTTATCAGTCAGCATTCAGAGGGGGCTGTGAATGTACCTTGGTGGTAGAGAGCTTGCCTAGCATGTACAAGGCCCTGCACCACCAAAAAGAATATCCACCCAGGTCCACTTTGTGTTATGTTCTAAATCTAAGTTTACACAATTCTGAGACCAATAATAACCTGGTGGCTGACATCTGAGAACCAGAAGTAGGAAGCAGCATTTTTGTTTTTTTTGTACCAGGGATCAGGACCTTGAGCTTGTGGCAGTGCAACAGAGCTAAATCCCCAGCCCAGGAAGTAGCATTCTTAGCTGCAACTTTCAACCTAATTGAGAATTACTTTGACTCCTCAAAACAAAAATGAGAGATCAGTAGGAAGCCAGTTTTTCCATCTTTATATACCAAGCTTGCTCTAAGAAATCTGAAATGAACTCGTGACTGACTCCTCCTTGAATGGACTTACTGTACTGGGGTGTTTGTGTATGTGTGTGTGTGTGTGTGTGTGTGTGTGTGTGTGTGTGTTTGTGACGTTTTAAACTGTTTGTATCCTCTGTCATTCTTTGCCTTTAGTCATTAAGTGACTCATATTGAATACAATTGCCTACAGTTACACACTTAAAGGATTACTGCTTAGATCAAGGCAGTCAAGGATGTAAGGGTTGGATATCTTATAGTTCTCTCTTTCCATTTGACTGGAAAAGACTATCATGGGTTACACATCTAATGCAGTGCTTCATACACTGGGCATGTGTTCAGTATGTGTGTTTTGACTCACATGTACAAACAAACACATCTGGAAATGGATAACAAGTCAAGGATTTTAAAAGAGTGATGCTAGCTGGGTGTGTAGGGGGGCACAATGCACTGTGGGAAGCTGAAGTAAGAGGATCACAAGTTTGAGCTCAACCTGGGCAACTAAATGTCTTAGCAAGACTGTCTCAAAATAAAAATATAAATGAGCTAGGAATGTAGCTTACTGCAAAGGTCATGGGTTCAATCCTGAGACACAGAGAAGTTAAACAACTTGCCCAGAAACACAGCAAACTAAACACATTTATTGTTCTCCCTAAGCCCAACTAAAATAGAGGAGTAGATTCATAAAAGTGAGGAGACTTTAACAGTTAACAAAATTCTGGAACTGGGACAACAGATACATGATTATCAAGTGAATTAGCAAATGGAAGGATAATAAACTTTTCAGTTCCCAGAACTCTGCTGTGCAGGCTGAGACCTCCTCTAGGGAGGGAGGCTGGATGATTCTAAGGCAACTGTAAAGAACTACAAGAGAAAAGAGTTACAGAAATGACACCTGAGAATTAGGGGATTTGCTATGCTGAGTTTGGGATAGCCAGACACCCAGGAAGCTTCCAGCAAGAGAGCCTAAAACAAACAACAAAAGAAACTCAGAAGAAACAAAAAACAATAGAAACCAGAGGAAAATTTCCCAAGATCTGCAATTAATATCCACACAGAGTTAAAAAAAAATATACCCATGAAACAAGATCATACAGAGGAAAAATAAATGTATCTATTATCAATATGTCCTCAGTGAACAAGAAAGATTTTTTAAAAAGTTGGGGACATTTCTCAGAAAGTAGCACAGATAGAAGATACACAGAAAATAGAGAGGAAAAGTAAGGGATTAGGAAAAAAATTTAGAAGTACCAATACCCAAATTCTAAGAACTCTACAAAGAAGAAGGAAAAAAAAAAAAAAAAAAAAAACAGAAGAAGTTAGCAAAGGAAAATTTTAAACTTCTAAGGCAAACAGGTGGCTGTGGGGGTAGCTCAGTGGTAAGCACTTCTGAGGCTCTGGGTTTGATATCCAGCCCTGAAAGAATAAAACTGCAAAAAAGGGTTCCAGGGACAATATAGGAAGAAAAGACCCACAATAAAAACAGACCACTGTAGGGCTGGAGATGTAGCTCAGTGGTTCCAGCCCCTGCCTTGCAAGCATAAGTACCTGAGTTTGATCACTGGTACCAAAAATAAAACAAAAACAAAAAATAGACCACTGTGGATAAAAAGAAAGCCTTAAAACGTTTCAGATAGAAAAATAACAGACACTGAAGTCCATATGCTCAAATATAACATGTTAAACGCACATACTTTTTTATAGCTCTGGAGGATATGGGGCTGCATAATGATACACAGAAGATGAATCCAGTTTAAAAACAAGACCCATTTACCACAGTGACATATGTGTACCTATGTTTATAGCGGCACAGTTTGTAATAGCTAAAACTTGGAAACAGCCCATCTACCTATCAGTTGGAAACTGGATAAAGAAGATGTGGTTTTTCTATAAAATGGAATACTACTCAGTCATAAAGAATGAGAAATTAGAGTCATTCATAGGAAAATGGATACATATTGAGGATATACTCTTAAGTTAAACAAATAAGTCACACATGTGTAAATACTGAATAGTTTCTCTGGTGTGAAAAACTATAACAGTACACAAGATTCTAATGGGATAATTAATAGTGTGAAATAGGAAGAAAAGGGCTAAAGGTATAGGGAAAGTGGGAAGGGTAGGGGAAAGGGAATAAGGGAAAAGAAAAAATATGAGAAAATGAAAAAATGGAAATAAAGCATTTGTAAATGGGGAGGGGAGGAGGGGGTGAAGGGAGGGCAGAGACAAGGGGAAAAAATGAGAACCAAGACCTGTCATGTGAAGGTACAGGATCCCAGTAATGAATGTAACTGTACTGTATACCTAAAATGTACCAATAAACTCAATAAAAAGAAAAAAAAAACACCCAAGACCCATTAATGACAGGAAAAATAAAAAGTTGTGTAAGAAAGGAAATGTAATCATCGTACATTATGATTAGCCAGAGTAATATAACTGTAAATACTACAAAGTTGGATGAATTAAAAAATTATATGAGTGGAATGAAAGGAAGGAAAAGTGAATTTAAGGAGTAAGACATTCTGTGTGTGTTATGATGGTGGGAGGGGAATGGGAACTAGGTTTTCATCTTTCATAATAGGAAGTCAATTATAATATTAAATGTCAATAAAAAGCAGTCTGGCTATTTATTTATTTAAGATTTTTTTCTGAGACAGGGTCTTGCTGTAATTCAGGCTGGGCTTGAGGTCACTATGTAGCCCAGGCTGGCCTCAAACTTGCAGCGATTCTCTTGCCTCAGCCTCCCAAGTGCTGGGATTACAGGCTTGTGCCACTGTGCCTGGCCTGGTATGCTATTTTGAAACAGGGAGTTAAGTAAGATTGAATGGTCAAGGTAAAATTTTTGTTTTGAGAGAGATTTTAAAAATGGGGAAGAGCAGTGAACTATGAGGTTTACAGCAATTTCTGTCAAATAAAGCTATGCTGGTGTGTCTTCACCCACCTTATTCACCCAGAACTAGGACTGTGTGACTTCTGGCTCTTCCCCAAAATGAAAATGACCATGAAACGTAAATGTTTTGAATCAATTCAGGATATGGAAGGAGCCATGGCAGCGTAACTGAAGATACTCATGAAAGAGAACTTTCAGAACTGTTACTCAAAGTGCCAAAAATAATGGGATAAGTGTGTACCAAGTGAGTGGAAATATTTTGAGTGGAGTTAATGGCAGTGTGTCTTTTAGTGTAATATACTTTTTATAAATTTAAACATGGTATTTTTCAATTGTACCACAGATATTCCTTATCAGTCTGTGGCATTAACTTTAAAAAATTATGTAGCCAGGGCTGGGGATTTAGCTCAGTGGTACTGTGCCTGCCTTGCAAGCACAAGGTCCTGAGTTCGATCCCCGGTACCAAACAACCAACCAAAAAAAATTACATAGCTGTGTTTCTTTGAAAAAGAATGAAATTTAAATTTCAAAAATAATCTCTTTAATGTCACACAGCCTGTAAGAGGCAGAGCTGATGTATGAACATGGGCAATGTAATTCCATGCTACCAGTCAATATCCTACCTCTTTTTGTGGAGATGAAACAAATGTGATGGGCCATACTTGGGACCAGACTGTGTGGCAAGTCATAAAGTGGTGTGATCAAGTGTTCCTTACTCATCAACCACACCAAACAACACAGGAGCAGACAGCAACATGGTGGGAAAGACTGGTCTGAAGTTGTGATTAGCCGAGGTTTCTGAGTGAGAGGCAATGAAATTTGGTATTTTGTACAGTGTGAAGAGTTCCAGGTAATACTGTCTTCAGGTAAACATTCAAAGGGATTCAAGTGATAAATGATTCAGTTAGCCAGAAAAATACAAAGGGAGGACGAGGCAGGAGGATCACCGTGAATTTCAAGGCCAGCCTGGGCTACAGAGTTCAAGTCCAGCCTGAACTACACAGCAAGACCCTGCCTCAAAAACAAAACAACAAAACAAAACAAAGAATATGGAAATTCCATGTAAAAATGGCATCTACAAAGGTCTGGCATTTCTGAATTTCTGATCCAGCCTTGATAGTCAAAGGGGGTTTGGGATGGGGAAATTTGATTCAGTTCTTGTCCAATTCAGTTTGCAACCAGAATTGTGGGAAGAATTAAGTTCATGAACTGAAGTACCACTGTATTTTCTTAGTCAGGAACTGTACTTCCCATCTCCTGCCTTCACCTGCTCATTCACAATTTCTGTGGGTGGCTCTAAGATGCCAGCTGTGGCTTGGGCATGGAAGGACAGAGGTGACAGCTCCTTTTAGGAGTATCAAAAAAGTTTTCTTAGGTGGGTGTTGTGGCACATGTCTATAATCCCTGCACTTTTAAGGCTGAGCCAAGAGGATCTGGAGTTTGAGGGCAGCGTGAGCCAAGTGAGGTCCCCTAATGTTTTTTTCTCTTTGTAGGCAATTCATGAAAATCAGCCTAAGTCCCTGCTGTGAGAAGACACAGACACCTTCAGGGTGTCTGCAGACATGCAGACACCTTCAGGGTGGCCCAAGAGATTCATTTCCTTGTAGGGAACATGTGCTGTTTCTGCGGGACACAGAGGAAAGGGGCAAAGACAATAACATTAATACAAAGAGGTTGATTAAAGACTCAAGCCTTCACAAATAAAGTTCTTGAAAAGATTTTAAGTACTTAGAAGAAAAGAATGATGCAAGTTTTTGGATACATTTAAAGCAAATACTTTTTAGAATGCTTCTGCCTGAAACCTAGAAATTTACGATTAGGGCCGGGATGTAGCTCAGTGGTACAGTGCCTGCCTGGCAAGATGAGGCCAGGCCCTCAGTTTGACTCCTGGTACAAAAACAAAAACAAAATAGGATTCAGCTTGAAGGTTTAATGACTGTTTTTTAACAAAATAGTCACCATGCTAGTTTTGTAATTTGACTTATTTTTGTCCTTCAGAAGGATCATTTAAAAACCTCTAGGAAAGAAGCCATCTTAACAGGCTAACACTGGCATGGATCAAGTGAAAAGCAGAGAGAAAAAGAAAAAGCAACCAACAAACCAAAAGACATAGTGTGATTCTGGATAGGGCCATAATTCTTTCTTTTTTTAATTTGTTAATTCTTTTTTTTACACATTATCTTAGACATCTCTGCATGTCAAGACACACAGGTCTACTATGTCCTTTTTAATGACTACATGGTGCTCCATTTTATGCATTCATCTATTGACTTAACAAATCCCCCAGGGACGAACGTTGAACTTGATTCCAGCAGTTCTCTGTTATGATCACTGTAGCAATTAAAATCTTTGTACACACATTTTTATTCACTTTCCCAATTACAGACTTAGGTTAAATCAACTTGGAGATTTATCATACACTAGAGATTCTTTCTTAAATAAGCAAAAGGCAGAGCTCTTTCCTATGATTACAAAACTGAAACAAACTCAGAAATGCTGAGCCTATTGGTTCCACCAAACTGCACAAGAATGTCTATTTTAGCTAAGAAGAGTTGTTGCTTGTTATTTCCTTCAGAGATGGGTTCCTGGCTTACTGGGTTAAATGTGCAAACAACAAAAGGCCCGTAATTACTCTTAAAAGCAACACGAAATCTATAGATTTCTGGCTCACAGAAGAGCAGCACTGGGGACTGGTCTGGAATTTTGCCACTCAGAGGAAGTATGAACAAACTTCTTTGCTCCTGGCTTAAGCTGCAGTTCTTTCCTTTGATAAATTTTGGTCTTTTCTGAATTCCCTACTCCCAAATTAGGCTACAAAAGGAAGTTACAAGGCCTGATGAGACAGGAAGGAAAGACCTGCTTTAAAAATAGAAGTTCTGTGTTGATAATCTTTCAAGAAGAAGGAAGCCTGTGTGCCACCAACTGCTGCTGTTAGTGGTCACTTGCACAGTATCAGTTTGGACGGAAGAGCTGCTAGTAACCAATATATTTTATAAGGCTGGTGTAACCCTGTATTCAAATTAGATAAGGGTTCTATAAGAAAGGGAAATTTATATGCCATTTCTCACAAACATAGATGTAAAGATGCTTATTATGGTATTTACGAATGGAATCCAGTATTTAAAAGTATACCGTCATACCAAACACAAACATGATTCAATGAAGTTTATCTTATAAATACAATAGTTTAGATCACACAACCTGTTAATATAAGAACAAATAACATAAGAATTTCAAAAGATGCAGAATGTTCAATACAATTCAATATTCATTAAAAACTTAAGTGTGATAGTGTCTGTACCAAATATTTATAGTAAATAAAACACCCAAGAGGAAACTGCTAGAAGAATTTACTTTAAAGTTGGGTAGAAGTAAAAAATGTCCAATATGAACACTGTTACTCAACATGCTTTTTTGCGGGGTGGTATTGGGGATCCAACTCAGGACCTTGCACTTGGGAGGCGGGAGAGATATCAGTGAGCTAAATCCCTGGCCCTTAACGTGCTTTTGAAGGACCTAGTCAGCCCAGGAATACGACTGCAACTTAAAAAAAAAAAAAGATGTAAGGACAGGAAAGCAAGAAACCAAACAATATCACCTGCAAATAAAAAAGATTACACAGCAAATCAAACGAATTCACTGAAGGTACAAGATCCCAATGATGAATATAACTGTACTGTATACCTAAAAAGTATACATTTTTCAATGAGAAAAAAAAAAAAAGAATTCACTGAAACAGGATTGTTATATAACAAATCCTACAGAACAAACTCATTTATAGTCCTATAAACCAAATACCAATAACTAGAAAATGTAATAAAACTAATAGAAACAAAGTTGTAAAATAGGAATTGTTCCAACAAGGAAAACTTACCAAATTTAACAATATAGTTATACTATATTCATGAATAAAATGATGGTATTAAAACATGTCAGTTGTTGCTAAAGTAAATATAAATCCAATAAATAATAATAAATAATAAAGTCCAATAAATAACAATCAGCATTCTTTTTGTTTTGAAACTAACATTTTAATGGGAGAGTAATTTTAAAATTCACATGGAAAAAAAATTCCTATGATGCTAGGTGTGGTGGCACATGCCTATAATCCCAGCACCCTGGGAGGCTGAGGCAGGAGGATCTCAAGTCCAAGGCCAGTGTGGACAATTTAGTAACACCCTATCTCAAATTTAAAAAAAATTCATGGGCCAGGGATTTGGCTCAGTGGTTCTGCTGCCTGCCTTGCAAGCACAAGGGCCCGAGTTCAATCCCCAGTACCAAAAAAAAAAAAAAATTCATATACAAAAAGAAGAGACTAGAATGGACAAGGAAATATTGAATACATGGGAACAGAGCTTTCTCTACCAGATACCAAGACATATATTAAAGTTATCATGATTAAGATGACAGAGCACTAGAGAAGCCAGTAGAGTGAAGGAAAGCCAAGAACAGAGCTATGCAATGTGATTACATAAAAAACCACAGGGCTGGGGATTTAGCTCAGTGGCATTGCAACTGCCTTGTAGGCACAAGGTCCTGAGTTTGATCTCTGGTCCCCCCCGAAAATCACAACCACTTCTATTTAACACGCCACCATAAATAAAATGTCTTTGGGAGCACTTTGGGAATCTGCTTTACTAAAGTGCTTCTAAACTAACTATAACTGATGTTGATGCCCACTGAAGAAAGAATGAGATGGAAGGACAGTAGGAAGGTGAAAGATAGGTGCTGGCCTTAGACCTCTTGGGTTTGGGTTCTGTGATCTCACACTGCTGTATATCTGAGTTACTGCGATTTAGTTTCGCTGTTTGTCAGATGGAGACAAACACCTTACTGTATTGTTGCAGGGATTATTAAATAAATTAACAACTGCAAAATGCCTGGTGTAATAATGATGTATCTGTTATTAGGGTTCAAGTGTCATTGAGGATTCATTACTGTTATTGCTACTGTTACCTTTAGTTCATTCATATATATACATATATATACATATACATACACACATACATATATACACACACACACACACACACATATACATACACACGCACGCAACCGCGCGCGCACACATATATTTTTTTGGTGCCGGAACCACTGAGCTAAATCCCCAGCCCTATTATTCTTTATAAAATCTCAACCATTTTCATCTCTTTGACCTTACCCTATGTTTAGAGTAGCTATACAGGGAGAGAAGGGGTGATTCTAGTTCATGGCTTCTGTGAATCTGTTTTCCAACTATAAAACAGAGGGATAATCTCCAGGGCTCCTTTTGGCTTCAGAAAATCATTTTTATTTTACAAGGAGGAAATTTGAGGCAAAGAGATGTTAACTGACTTGTCTCAGGTCATTGAGAATTACTAGCAGATTTTGGATTAAAACCTAGTTCTCAGATTAATTTGCATTACAAAGATCTGATAGTAATTTCCCTAGACTCTCCATATCTACATCTCTTCTTGAAATTGTAAGCAGATACTTAAGAAAGTAATTCACTTGGGGATCATTTAGAATATTAGATAGATTCCAATGACTCCTAACTCATTATGAGTTAGTGGAGACGGAGTTTCCTGGTGAACAACATTACCATGGGTGAGCAGTAACAGAGGAAAGGATTACCTGAGCAAGCAGACCTGGCTGGATCTGAAGAGGCTGAGCTCCTGGGGCTTGAGTGACGATGGGAACGGCATTTTCCATGCGCACTGAGTAGCCAGCATGCTTGGAGGGAGAGGCCTGTAAGCCTATTCCAGACAACCAGGAGGGAGAGAGGAGCTGGGTGAGTGACTGGAAACAGGTGGATGAAGAGATCCCAGCTGTGTAATCTGTCATCTCTCAGTACCTACCTGACAACCAGGTTTTGCTTGTCGGGTTTTGGGAAATTTCCCCTTTAGTTTTAAAATTAAAAAACACCCTCCTCCCTGCAAAAAACTTTGAATGTTTTTAAAAACTAGGAGGTCAAATTAAGAGTCTCTATGGGCAAAGTGGGACAGTTATGGTGACAAATTACAAGAAAATAGGGATCCTGACCATTGAGATGTATCTGCACATGCCATGAAAGGAAGGTTGAGTCTCTTTGGAATTGCAGTAACTAACCGTGAGGAACCAGGCATGTTCTTACACATGTGGTTTACAAAAATAAATTCTTGAGCTTGCTGTGTGCATTGTGACAAGGTACCCAGACAGCTTCAGCTTCCTGGAGTCTACAGGAGAAGAGTGCTGGGGTCATGGCCAAAGAATCATTTTGGAGTGGAGGCCCTGAGAGGTACTTTCCAGATAGATTTCTATTCTCCACATGAACTGGGACTATGTTGACAGTTAGGGAGATTGGCAACTCTCTATAGATATCGCAACAGGGTATTTAATATGAGGAAAGCCAGGGCAGACATCAGCATAACAATGGGCCCAAAGACAAAGTGCATATTTACAGGCAGCTGGCCAGGGACACAATCACTAGCAGGTGGTGAGAAGAATGACAAATTGACTTGGTGCTGAAGCACAAGTCCTACTGGTCACAGTGGGATAGGAGCCCCTGATTCAAGCTCAGTTCTCACTGAAGGAAAACATGAGGGCTTTCTTCCATGGAAGCAAGCTGCTAGGAGCTGGCAGGTGCCAGGCCCCAGAGATGGGACTGTAGGACAAAGGCAAGAAGCAGCTCTGTCAGCTTACCTTGGAAGCCAGGGGGACACACGATGAGCGCTTGCTGGAAGGGGTCAGGTCGGGCACAAATCTGGGCTGTTCCCGTCTGCAGGGGCATGCTCCGCTGGGCCACTGCAGCCATGGATGCCGCTGAGGGCTGGTAGAGTGTAGATTGGTAGTTTAGTATGGAGACCTCAGGATTGGCTAAGGAAATAGTGGCACTGGTGGAGGTGGGAGCCTAAAGGAATGATGAGGATTAAACAAAAATAAACAAACAAAAAAAAATGAGGGAGGTGGTATGTCGGGAGACATGAATCTCAAATAAATGAACTCAAAGAACAAATAAAAACTAAGAGTAAAAAGCAAAATAGAAGCAGAAGTCCAGTTGTAAGTCTCAGGAAAAGGTAGTCACTGGAAGGCACAGGAGACACATGAGCAACGTTGAGGCTTATATCCAGGTCTGCTCCTTGCATTTATGGGGCCCAAACAAGAGTCAAAGGGACACCTGTGTACTATATGTCTACATACTGAAAAGTTAGTTAGGCTAGGAAACTATTTAATAAAACATCCACCCCCCCCCCTTAGATAAATTATACCTTCCTAGGAACCTGGAAGGCCAGGTCTGAGTTGAGGGTTTTGGGAGTCCTTGGGTTCTACACTGGAACAACATGATGAGGAGTTGACTCCTGCCTTGCTTCTCCCTGCCTAGCCCGGTGCCACCAACTCAAGGGACTTCAGATGCACATGGACAGTGCTGCTAGCCCACAAGTCCAAGCTCTGCTCACATTCTCCTCCCCTTGGGCCTGGTGATGAAGTCCATACTTGGGCGACAGATCCAGGAAGAGGCCTCTGCAGATTCTGAAGATCCAAGTCCCAGGTACCCAGACCTCAGCACAGAAGCACCGGCACCAGGAAGAGTCAGAGCAGGGCTCTTCGAAGAGCCTTCTTGCTCAGGGCTGTGCTCACGGTACCCTTAGATGCTGCTGAGCCAGCTTCTGTAGAGATGTGAACTAGAGACCCAGCACTACAGGGCTCACAGAAACTGGGCTCTCTTGTTTGAGTTCCTGGCACTGAGGCTGACATTTGGTTACTAGGATGGAAGGCAGAGGGGCTGGAGATCAAGAGGATTTCAGTGGAGGTGGGTTTGACAAGTGCAAGCCATCACAACGATGTCCTCTCTCCTTTCTCCTTCAGAAAGAGACATCTTTTGAAATAGAATTTCAACAGGAAGCAAGGCACCAGAAGGAAAACCATTCTAAACTGGGAATTCTCCAGTTTCTCCCTTCTTAACTTTCCTCACACCGATCCTTCAGCAAGTTGAGGGGAGGCTAACAGTAGCACACTGTCTACCAGAGTTTTGCCTGTAGAAGTTACAAAGACTAAGGAATGCAGAGGAGAAGAGGCACATGGCCAACCTGGACACACACACAGACAATGCTGAGTAGAGTATATGTATGTGTTAGGGTTGACAGCAAGCGCCATATGCTTTACATATGCTTTTTATACTCAGAAGGATTTTGTGCTGAATTTTAGAGGAAAGCAATTTGTTTGAAAACAATCACTACATTGTGGCATGTGGATTAGGATTGAAGCTAAGTATTTGAAAATGTGTGTCCAGGCACAACAGCCGGGTATGGGTACACACAGGTAGGAACCGAGACTGTTTTGTCACTGATGTCTTCCCATGCTGCCCTCTCTTCTGGAGGCCTCCCAACACACCCCCATCTACTCAGATACTACATGTTGTGCCTTGCTCCAGCCCCCAAAGGTCTCTCTGCTTAGGGCCCTGGCACCAATGTCCTCTAGGTTCCCCAGCTCATGCTGAGCTGTCCCTCTCTATGGTCAGTCACTGTTCCTGCTGCTCCAGGTGCCCCAATTCTTTTCAGTTATTCCTTCCTGGGGCTGGGGTCCCATAAGGCCCTGAATAGTGATGCCCTGGCCTCTGCTTCTCTTCCAGCTCTTCTTGGGCACAGTGGCCAGATATTCTTTCTGGAAGTGCTCTGTGCATGTCAGGCCTACTCACAAACCTCCTGGGACTGTGAGTGAGCATGGGCTATGCGCCTTAGCCTGGGTCTTCTTGTTTTCCTTCCCTTCTCAACATCTCTTTCTCTACTCTCCAGGCTCTCGGCACATGATAGATTAATCTGTTCATTGTTTTCCAAGCCTATTGTGAACACAGGTCTTGCATCTCACACAAATCCTTTGGCCCACAGAGTTCTATGCAAGCCCTGTGCTTGAGGTCCTTGGCCTGCATCTCTGTGCTCCACAGTGGACTGTTCCCCCACCCACCCTGTCAATAGCAAGTTGCTCCTGTCTAGCTCTCACACAGTACAGTGTAGCCCCTGGGCTCACTTCCACTGCAGCCTGAAGTGATATTCACCCCCGTCCCGCCTCCCTTCATGCACCCAGTCTGCACTAGTATTTATCTGGGTTTGCTTATGGCTCTTCTCACCATGAAGACCATGAGCTCATTGAGAAGCTGAATCCTCAGCTCTTGTAGATTCAAGGACGAATCAAGGTGTGTCCTGACCTGGGCCCTCCCTGTCCACAGTGTGACTACTAGCATGCAGGCAAGTTCCCTCCAGTTTCTAATCTAAGGCTTGGCTGAAGAAGTACATGAGTAGGTGAAAGTTTTCTACCTCTCTGTATCCTCTGTGGTACTGGGAAAGGTAACTAGTTTGTTACCTGTTTAAGAGGAGCAGAGGGATAACTAAGAGCTCTGTGGCTAACAAATGGAGATAATAAGAAAAAAGTTAAGTTTATTGGCAAAGTGGCCTTTAAAAAAATGGGATGAATAATTCTTGCAAACAGAATCATGGTTGTAATAGATGTTTAAATGGTTTGACACTCATAAAGGTCTGAGGTTGGCCTATAAATACAAGTTAAAATTCATTAGAATAACTGGTGTGACCAGGTGTGGTAAGGGGCACCTGATTGGGAGGTTGAGGCAGGAAGATTGCCAAGGCCAGCTTGGACTACATAGTGACAGCCTGTCTGAAAAAAAAAGAACACTAGGTTAGGGAAGTGGCTGATCCACTGGATTACACTAAGAATACCCAACAGAGGGCTCCTCATTCAATATGTTTCTATACGGGTAACAGTTTTAGAAAGTAGGGGAAATCAGCTTCCTGCAGATAGAAGGGGCTATATATCATTGACCCAGCTTCTTTAAGACATAAAGAATTACAGATTAGTGGCCACTTGGGAAAAGATTCTTTGGTGAGTCTACTGTATAGATGTTAAGGGGAGCAAGGAAATGTTCATGTAGTTTAATGTCCTACTTCTAACAGGAAACCATGAGTGTATTTTATTGCTTCTGAATATTTAAGTGTGCAGAAAAAGTCCAAGGAGCTCATATAGAGAGCAAGCTACTAGAGTGAACAGGAAATCTTGTTGGATTTTAGGGAGCAGAGGCCACTGAAGAAAGGCATTGAGGAGCTCATGGAACTTGTGTGGTGCCGTGTGCATGTGTTTTAGGAGCACAGACACATCAGAGTGCTGGGTTCAAAGCCCAAGCCCATCTTGCATGAATTAAAAAAACAGCCATGGGTAAGAGGTTTAATTGCTCTGTGCTCGTTTTCTATTCTAAAATGGAAATGATAACAATCCTAGTACCTATCTTATATACACTGTTGCTGGGAGGATTAAGAAGTATGACACACTTAGTAGAGTCTGGGACACAGTAAGTTTTCACTATTAGTAATATTGCTACTTCATGACATTGTCAGAGAAAAGTTGGCCTTAGTGCTTAAGGCTCAGTATACCGAGTAACTTTTCCCTGATATATTCAAAATGAGGTACAGTAGTATCCAGTGCCAGAGAATGGACAGCATATTCTCAAACTCCTTGCTTTTGTAGGATGGCTTTTCCCTTTACCCAGTACTCTGGCCCAAATGCTTTACAAAGCTTCCAGTCTCTTCCAGATTTGGAAGATCTCAGTGCTTTGGAGAAGAGGGGTGTTCCATTAGTGAGATGAGTAGCCCTTTTGGTCTTCAGGACACAGTATTTGGAGTGGATACGCTGGATGCCATCTCACAGGTAATATGGAGGTAGCCTTCCTGGCATGGTCAGGAGCCCAGGATGTGGTTCTGCAGCACAGTACAGACAGCCATTTCGAGGATGATCTGGGGGGACTCGCCTGACCTGAGGCAAGTTTCTGAGGCGGACTCTGCCCCACACTCCTATCCTTTGGTATTGGATGAGGTGGACAGATGGCAGATGGAAATATGCAATCTGGGGTTGGCAGGTTAAGATCAAGAGTCTCACGAGGACTGATGGAAGAAGCTCAGGAGGTAATGAACAAAACCATGGTGGTAGCTGTCAGAAGTTTACATCTTGCTACAGACCCCCTAGCCTTAGGTCTGGGCTAGGGATGGGATGGAAATGTTCCTTTCTTTGGCCCTAACCATGAAGGGAAAGCTTCAACAATACTAATGGTCCCCATGGGACAGCAGATTCCAGGTAGCTGGTAGTGTCTGGGCAGAAGGAAGTAAAGCTGGGCCTTAGCACCCATCACACAAAAGAACCCTCCAGCCTTGCCTCAAATCCCTAGAAAATAGGACAGGACAGGCAGGAACAGTGAATGAAAGGCAGAGGCCAGTGATTTCTCATTGATGGTAGGGACCTGACAACAGAGTGGAGAGCCTGGTGAAGGTTTTCATGCTTCAAGTATGGCACATACACATTCCTCTCCTCACTGCAGTGAGTGTGTGTGTGTTCATGTGCACTCATGCGTAAGTATACACACAAGCATTCTTTTCATAGATTGATATCAAGAGAAATCTCGGGATACTTCTTTAGGGGAACTGTGAGATTGGAAGATGAAAGTAAACAAAGAATCTTAGACTCTAGAGGTAGTCGGAGTTAGAGCTTAGAGATTATCATTCAGTAAGTATTTTCCCATGTTTTAAGCATTATATTGCATTGCTGAATTCTAATTTTCTGCAAAAGTTTGAAAATCTGTGGGGGAAAAAACTTTTAGTTTTCTGGCCCCTTTAGTTCTAACTGCTAGGATCCTGCCAATGGCCCAATAAGCTGGTCTCCCCATGGCTTGGAGAAAGGACAGATTTTATTTGTCCTGGAAGGAGATTACATGGACCAAGGGTGGTGGGATGAGGGGAGGTGCATGAGTCCTTTTCAGTTCTGGAATTCCTTACTGGGCAGAGGTCAGGCACAAAAGCATCATGGCATCTCCTCTTCCCAGCGCCACATCAGGCAGAGGAGAGCAGGAAGTGGTTCTGTTGCAGAAAGAAGGCCCTTTGTAAGTCCTTTTCTGGGACCTCTGAGTGGAGCCAGTAGTCATACAAAGAACACCGGAGTTGGTCAAAGGGCATAACCATGGAAGTTAAGTGCTCCCTAAGAGGGACTTTGCCTCCTGACTGGGCTAGGAGGGGAATCCAAGTCCTGCTGCCCACACAATCAGCCCCACTGCCTGCCTGTCTGCCTGTCTGCTCCCTATTTACCTGGTTGTGGACAGTAGTCAGCTGGTTGTTAAAGGTCATGGTCAGGTTGGTAGATGTACTGGGGGCCACGTGTGTGATGAAAGGGGTTTTGCTCTGGTTCACTGTGTCGTACATATTCACTCGCCGCTTGCAGATCTCCATGTTTTGGAAACATGATTTGACACTGTTTATGTAAAAGGGAGAGGCAGAGAGACACAGGGAAAAGAGGGTAAGGTAGGAAAAAGAGAAGAACATGATTAATCCAATAAATATAACCAGTGATACTTAGCTTTACGTGTAAATGTGGGATTCTTACACAAAATCTGTACATCTGTGACCATCCCATTGTCCCCACAGTGGTGGACAAAGGTTCTGTGGATGACACCACCAGACTGTTCTCACTGCACTCCCCGCTATCCATTGCCCACACCCCTGCAGCCTTGCTGCAAAGTCTCAAATCTCAGTGTAGTTTCTGGCCCATAAACATGGATAAGCTCTCGACTGGTACACTGAACAGCAGCATAGACAGACCTACCTCTGCCTTCCCCAAAGACAGCTGTGTGCACTTTGCAGGTACCTGGGGACACCAGCATCACTTAGGGGATGGCCAAGGAACTCTGCCTCAGCAGCAGCACCATGGGTACTCTTGCTCCTCGCTGGAGCTGGGCATACAGTGAAAACATGGATGACACCAAAAACTAAGAACAGAGCTAATATTTATTGTGTTTGCAATATCTCACTCAGCTCTATAACTCCACTAGATGGAAATAGAATGACTGTTCCTATTTTGTGGGTAATGCTGAAGTATAGGAAGCTCCGAGGTAATTACTGTATTAGCAATCTTCACACATGCACATACACACTCCCCCTTCATCCTTGCTTTTTCTAATTCTTGCTCAGTTACATGAAGTAAAATTCTTTCTTTTTCTTCTCCCACTCAAAACAAAACCCTAACTAAATATAAAAGTGGTACAGAAGCTGGGCATGGTGGCACACACCTGTACTTCCAGCACTTGGGAGGCTGAGGCAGGAGGATCTGTCGTGAGTTCAAGGCCCGCCTGAACTACATAGTGAGACCTTGTCTCACTCCCTACCCCAGTTCCTGAGCTCTGTGATAAGTGTTCTCCAGAGTCTATACATTGCTCCTCATTCACTTCTGTCTTCAGTAAAGTCACCGTTCCTCAAATGCGAATATTCAAGCTAGTAATCTTTAACTTTATAAGTTAAGTGTATTTTAATTAGAAAGAATGTAATGGCCAGGGATTTGGCACAATGGTTCTGCCACAGTTCGATCCCCGGTACCAAAAGAGGGAAAAAAAAAAAAAAAAAAAAAAAAAAGAAGAAGAAGAAGAAGAAGAAAGTATGTAATTAACTAAAGGTAATATTTCTCTATGACTTTAAGATTACAGCCTGGGATTTAGCTCAGTGGTTCCACTGCCTGCTTCACAAGCACAAGGACCCAAGTTCGATTCCCAGTACAAAAAATAAAATAAAATAAAAAGATTACAAATGTCTACTATGTACACTATATTTTGGGTTAAGCAGATATTTGTAGGTTAGACCTAAACATCCTTTTCATGGAAAGGGTGTTACAAAGTTTCAAAAAACTTAGAACTTAGGGAATCCTACTTCTAAATTAATGACTTCTTATGCTGGTCACACAATACATGCTAAATAAACATTTATGGAGCCTGCAGAGAAGAGAGGACACACTCATGAATAATAGCAGTGAAGTATTTCGCTAACAATGCTGCCAGTGCCAGTAGTCTGAAGCTTCTACCGAGTATCGAGTCCATCGTGAGTGCCTTCATGTGGATGGAGGCTGCAGGCATAAAACAATGCACTGTAATTTTTGGAATGTATATAAAGCAGTCAGGGCAGGGATAAGGAGAAAAAATGAGAACCAAGACCTGTCATGTAAAGATACAAGATCCTAATGATGAATGTAACCGTACTGTATGCCTAACATGTACCAATAAACTTAAAAAATAACAACAACAACAACAATGCACTGTATGTGATTTTTGGAATGTATATAAAGCAGTCAGTGGTTTTGTGACAGTTCAATGCAAAGCTTTCAGAGTCAAGAGGTTTCTTGCTAAAATGGTTTGAGCTTTGATTATGAGGCTGAGGCAAGCACTTTTACTTTGGGTTAGTTTATGAGAAGACTGTTTTAAATTTTTTTTTTTTTTAATTTTTTGAGACAGGGTCTTGCTATGCATCCCAGGCTGGCCTCAAAGTCCTGGTGATCCTTCTGCCTCAGCTCCCAACTGCTGGGATTACAGGTCTATACCAGCACACCTGGCCAGAAGACTGATTCTTAATTCATGAGCTAAAATCCTGGTATGAAAGTGGGTCTCTTTCACCTGGGTAGTTGGGGCTTGGCCCCAAGGGTGGAGTCTGCAGAAGGGTGGCCTGGAGGCCCACTGTCTTCACACCAAGTTCTGGGACTGAGTGTTAGGTAAGTGCTGGTGTGCTCAGAGACCCACCTTTCCTTCTTAGCCCATTTTCTGGATTCTAAATTGTCAGTACCATCTTCACTGGCTCCTGGCATACTTTAAACAGGATGGATTTCATAACCCAGGTTTGGAAGGGACTGCTCCAGATTGCCTCTTTATTGGACCTGGTCATTTCAAGTGTGGGTCTGAATTAAGGAGGCACTGCCCGGCTTTTGCAATATGATTTGACTTGCTCCATTGACTGTGAAGGAACAGAACTGAAACAGAGAAAACACCCAGTGATTGGTGCTACCCATTCCCTTCTCGAAGGCTGGGTAAGCTTGGGTATTGCCCAGAGACTCTGCCCAACCTGATTCTGGCCATGGTAGGGCCAGCAGTGGTCCATAGACCTCTCTGATCTCCAGGCTCTTCTTACAGTATTCCTTTGCTTCTACATCTAAGAGAACATGTTGCTCTCTTATTAAGAATATGTTATTCTTTCATGTCCCAAGTACCTCAGGTAGAAGTGGTACTTCCACCCACCAAAAACCTCTCCGTTCACTCACCGAGGCAGGCCTTTGCCAATGGCTCTGTCTTCCTCTCTAAGCCATTCCCTGCCCACCCAAGAAGATTTCAGAGACTGCGCTGATGACTCATTAAACATGTTGGCTCCTCACTGACCTCTCTTCCTAGTGACCTTGCCCCCAGTCCCTCTACCTGTTCAGATATCAAACCACTACACTTCTCATAACCAGAAGCTCAGCCACATTCTCCACCCACCTGGCTCATTTAACTGTTCCTACATTAATTACCCCAGAAGTTGACCCCGGCACTTATTTCACTTGGACCCCTCCCAGCTTCACTTCCTTTCTCTGCAGTGATGGCTCCCAATTTGGATTACAGCCACTCTAATGCTAGCAAAATTGACTTCCTAGTCTGTTTGTCTTTTTCTCTTAACAGCTTGGCAAAAATTCTACCTGGACAAACCGAGCTGTCTGTTTTCTTTCTGCCTTCACCTGAGGAGGTCAGTTACAATATTAATTGTTCATGTTCAACCTTAGCACTCAACAGTCCAACCAAATTTCTCTGGTCAGTCTTCTCTGTCACTTTCTGTCCCAGCTATGTAAATATTCTACCTTTTGGAGACAGGGTATCACTATGTAGTGAGACTGACCTGGAACTCACTATGTAGCCAGGCTGGTCTTGAACTCACGGCGATCCTCCTGGCTCAGCCTCCTGAGCGCTGAGATTACAGACTGCACCACCACGCCCGGCTAAATATTCTCCCTTTTTAAACAAGACACCTTCTCAACTGAAGCTCATTGCCTACTTTGGAGAGACAGAAGCTGTCTTGACAGGAATCCCCTCAACTTTTGCCCACTAAACCAGCTCACCAGCTGATACCTTCATTTCTTGATCTGCCAATCTTTGGTGACATTTGCCTATCTCTCCTCCTATGTTCTAATCCAGCCCCTTCCACTCTCTCAGAAAATCAGCCCTGAGAATCCTTTTCCTTCATTCTCATTTGCTAACAGATTCTTCCCATCAGTATCTGAAATTAAGTCTCCTTGTTCTTCAAAAAAATTTCCTTAATCCCTCCCCCAGTCACCTTCTATTTCTCTTTCATAGCTTCTCTTCTTAAAAGATTGTTCTCTATTTCAGTGCCTCTCACTTGATCTTTCAACCTGCTAAATGGGTTTGTGCTTCTGCCACTGCACCAAAACAGCTGTTACTAAGTTACCACCAACCTCCAAGTTGTGAGATCTGGTGAACATCTTTGTGGACTATTTGCGCAGCAGCAGGTAGATCTATGCTTAACACACAGCTAGCCAGCCCTTTTCCTGCTTACCAGTCCTTTAATGACCTTTCATTGCTCTTTGGACAGAGACCCACATTCTCCTCATGTAGGTTTGCCCTTGTCTTATTCCTGTGGCCTTGGGACTCTTGCCCACGTCCCTCAAGTCTGGTGTATGGTCCTGCCCAAGACCGGGTACACCCAGAACCTGCCTATTCATACTCATCCTCTTCCTCACCCTTCAGGGCTCAGTTCCTTAGGGTCTTCCTTGGCCTGCCAAGCGAGGCTGCTTGTTATTTGCCCTCAGAGTACCCTATGCCTTACACTTTTGCTCTCCTACAGACCATAAGATCAGTGGACAGGGGCCCTTCTCCATGTTCCTGGCACAGCACACAGCATGCAAGTAAGTGATCAAACCCAATTAGGAACTGACTGGGTCTCCCTTAGGATGTTCTAAGAGTAACCTTTGGTGCTGAAACTAGTTCTGTACTAAGACATTGCTGTTTGGGGGACTCCTTTTCATGTACAGAAACCAATCTGGTCATCCAGCCTCATGCTCTCCCATGCTCTTCTTCCTCTCCTTTTTGGTATACAGCAAACTGCAGTCCAGGACCCCAACCCAGCCCTCATGCGATTTTACAACTGTGTTACTGGAATGCATTCATTTATGTATTGCCTCTCTGGTTGCCTTTGGCTGTAAGTGCTAAGTAGCTACAACAGAAACCAGGTAGGCAAAAAGCCTAATACATTTACTATCTAGGCCTTTAAAGAAAAAGTCTGTCTGCTGGCATGAAAGACTGAGCAGGACACCTACTGTGTACTGTGGGGAAAATCGAGCAAGTGTGTCATGGTGACAAAAGGGTGATTCAGGGTTTCAATCGGAGTGATTCTCTTATCAGCATCTATGGTCAGCATCTTCTTCAACAGGTCGATGAACTCCCGCCGGTCTGCCTTCTCCACCAGCATGTCACTTCCTTCCAAATCTGTTGTCATGTTTACCTGGAAGCAAACAAGGACAGGTGACAAGGGCCCCAGCATGCCTTGTCTTTCCCGGCTCCCTTATCCTCAGCCCTGCATCTCTTCCTAATCTCTGAAGCCGCCACATCTCCCTGGAAGGCTGTGTTCTGCCCCTGTGGAGGGCACCACCCATGTGCTGCTGGTGCCCACAGGTTGTGCAGAGGAGGCTGGACACCAGGAAGGGGCAGGGGCAGGGGAGAGAGCAGCTGTGGTTGGCACAGGCTAAAAACTGCTCCTGCCTTCATCAGCCAAGCTCACATGCACCTCTCTTCACGTTTCTTTAAAAAACAACCACAAGATGAAAAGAGTTCTGGAGACTGGCTGCATAACAATAAGCATGTACTTAATTCTACTGTACATATTAAAAAGGCGAGGATAGTAAATTTTGTGGGATTTGTGTTTTATCACAATTAAAAAAAAATCACAATGAGGCAGTAGAGAAAAGATGCATAGACCATTTGTATTGTCTCTGAGGGAAATGGAGGGGCCTGAGTGCCCTCCTTGCTCCTGGTTCCCTGAGAGAGGCCAGAATTACTGCAGTCCCTGCATTTACTGTAGTCACCTCTGGTCAAGGCAGACAGGGTATCTGAACATGAGATTTTTAAGAGCAAGGCTATAGGAGAATGGCCTTTAAAAGGATTTTTTGGTGGTGCTTTCTATTTTTTCTAAGAAATGCCATGGAAAGCAATTTCAGTTTTCTCAGACAATCTAAGCTACTAATCAACTGACAAGTGTGCTTTAGTCAGAATCAGGATTTTTGGTTACACTCATCTACAGTAAGAGGTGTGCTAAGTGTTTATTAGGCTAGAGCTTTATTTCTCATTACTTTAAAGAAAAACACACTTTGGGTTGCCCTGATTTTAGACTACTCTTTACACTAAAAGTAGCTGAAACTCTAGAATTTTCTCTGGGGCACAAAAGTGAGAGTCTGTGTTCTCTGCTAGAGAGTAAGAAAGAGCGAATGTGGTGGGTTGAAATGCGCCCCTCCCCCCAAAGATATTTTCATGTTCTGGTAGCTAAGAATATGACCTACTTGGAAATTGGGTCTTTGCAGATAAAATAAATTGAGGTCATGCGGGATTAGGGTGGGCCCCAGATCCAATGACTAATGCCTTTTTAAGAAAGGAGATCTGGACACTGAAACAGAGATGACACAGGGACCAAGGCCATGTAAAAGAGGAATGCTGAGGACAGCCAGGAGTCACAAGCAGAGGCCAGTGACAGGACGGTCTTCCTAGGCCTGCAGATGCCTTTGTTATACACTTCCAACATCCAGAACTTACTGTCTCAAGCCATTCAGTTTGCTGTACTCTGCTATATCCCTAGGAACTGAAATATACTAATGGGCTAGAATTCCTCCCATGAAAACATCAGCAAAACTGTCCAGTACTACTTTATAAATGGGAACCAATAAAACAAAACTAGTTTTAAGGAGCTGGGGTAAGGTTTTTTTGATGTCTCACAATTCATTTTTACTGAGGCTAGCATGTAAGTGTGCAAGGTCCACGCTGAAGGCTGCAGTTGGGTAATGGGATTTCTATACGCTCCTGGCCATCATGCTTGCACAATCTTGCTGAATTTGGGTTTGGAAGGGCCTACACTATACGCTCACTCCTGGTGCTTACCTGGGCCATATCATCTAAACAGTTGAAAATGTACTTTCTTGCTTCTTTTGACTTAATCCCAGTCTCTGCTTCATGGTCATCTGGTGTCTACCGAGAGAGGCAAAAGCTGATTGGTAATGTGACTTAGCTCTAGGTCACTGACTCCAATCTGAGAGACCCCGTTGCTCATGGAGGTTTTCTTTCCCACCTTATAGACTTTGATTCTTCTTGAAGTGACCTACACACTGACTCCCCTCTCTATTCATCTACACTAACTTGTCCTGTTCCCTTCCCATGAGCACCTACATTCACGCCCTGCTCAGAATCACTTACAGAGGATTTTAAAATGATTAAGATATGCCACGTCCCTGATCACCCTGAAGCCTTCCCTGAATGTAGGGTAAGAGTTCCTTATGGAAAGAAGTAGGAGTTTCAAAGTTTTATTTAGTGAGCCTTTCTAAACACCCTTGCTTCTGTCCCAGGGGAGCCAAGGCACCAGCACCAATGCTCTTCCCTGGCCCCTGGCCCCAGGTGGTGGCGAATACACACACCCACTGGCGCCCATGTCCTTTCCTCCTCCTTCTCGGAAGAAGGCACTTGGTAGGGTGGGCCAGGGTCCTGTTTGTCCCCTGGACTGTAAGCTCCTCAAGGGTGTGAGGTGTGCTCATATCCTTCCCCACACATATCAGCCATCCAGGTTCATAGGCTTCCACACAGGGACTATGGCAGTTTTAACCTAGGACTTGAGCTTCTCAGAAAGCTGTGGGCCACGAACAAAGATGCCTTTGAACATTCAAATTCAGCCACACATTAACTGAACTCCCACACCTACTTTTTGTTGACCTAATCAAACTGAGACCCAGGATCAGCTGCTGAAGTTGAACACTCCCAGTAATGGAACTGTGCCCCTCTTCCCTGAGTGCTGGGCCGTTGGTGAGGGAGGGAAGGTGCTCGCCTACCTTCAGCCTCCACAAAGGATATGGTGAGTCTGTGTCACGGTTGAAAAACCTGGTTGTCTTTGTCCCTGCACTTAATAAATATTCAGCTGGCAAACCCTGTGTTTGTGAAATATACCGGATCTGCAAGAAAAGACAAGGAGGAGGTCAGGGCTTCTCCTGTCACTGTACATATGGCATTCTTATGGCTCTAGTAGCTTTGAGAAAAATGGAAACACTTTTATGGGGAAAGAAAGAAGTAAAAAAGAAAAAGGAAGAAGACGCAGCAATGCAAAGTTCAGGGAAGCAAGGTTGAGGGAACAATGACAGCCCATAATGGCATACATAGGCTGGTTTCTAAATGAATTACTAATCCAGGATATTTTCCAGAGAGAACAAGGTCTTGTTGCAAATCTATGCATCATCTGGACCCACCTGATCATATTCTGAAGCTCCTGGATATAACGGCCAGCCCAGGAACAGCTCTGCAATGACACAGCCCAGGGACCACATATCAATTGCCTCACAAAATGGTAAACCCAGGATGATCTCGGGAGCCCTGAAGAAGAAGAGTGGAAGGAACCATTAGCAGTGTGACAGTGCAGGCAAGTGCTTTTGTGCAAGTTGTCTTTCCAACTTGGGTACCGTTATATCTCTGCACAGCACTGTGGGTTGGACGTCCCATGTGCCCCAGAGGCCCATGTGGTAACGGCCTATGTTCTCAGAGAATGACCTCCACCCTTTGGCTTGGCCTTCCACAAGAGAAGGCTGTGGTTAGTTGGCAGTGGGATGCAAGGCAGGTGGGTGCTGTGGACCAAACCTACAGAGAGCCACATCTACTGACTTTACTGGCATCACCCTCCAGCTAGATGAGCTGACAAGCATGTTAGGGATACTGTAGGGTAGCTTTTGCAGTGGAAGATCTGGAAATCTTTAGAGAATACCTGGTTTTTACAAAGGAATTCTGAAACACAAATATTCTACTTTCAGAAATATGTAAAACAAGACGCCCCCAACCAAAATAATGGGATCAAATTCAAGATTCATTTATGCCAATGATCCTCTTCTTAAGAATTTATATCACACTTTCCCAAGGAAATACCATTTTCATTAGCTTAAAAAGTTAATCTTTATAAAGGTCCTCTAATGTTATAATTTATTCTTGTTCACTTTATCAATTATTGATAAATAAATAAACCTTGTTTGTGAATAAATCCTCTGGGAATCTATCAGAATTCCATTACAAATTCTACAAACAATCCAATCCTGATCGCAGGACTAATGTTCACTTGACAGACGAGGTGACACGTTGGATATTCCAAAGGAAAATCCCTAAACTCAGAGAAAAGGGCACATGTAGTTGGTAACAACAATGGAGACCACAGAGCCCATTCCCTTTGCTGAGGACTTATATGACTAAATGTGAGTACATTTTGGAGAAAACCAGGCTCAAAGTTTGAGATATGAACACTTTTATTTTGAAACAGTGGCTTGAGGCACTATGCTGATAATGACCTGCATTAACCCAATTTTTGCTTTCTCTGTTCAATTTCCCACTTTATATGACAACACTGTACCCAGAGGCCTCCTTCACCTGGCTCGCCCTGCACCTGGCTGGCAGGGTGACATGAGAGAGGCCTGGCTCTTCCAGCTGAATTATCTTTGCTCAAATGCAGCCTCCACCTCCCTACTTTGTCTACTCTCAATGCTAATCTCATCTCTATAAATAGTATTTAAAAAAACCAAAAACAAAATCCCCAAACATCTTGTTCCAAAGTTCTGATTTTTCAGATATACAACAAAGGTGGGCACAGTGCTTCTTGGGGAGCCACAGTGGCTGCCTGGATGCTGACAGTCCCTCAAGGCATGCTCAGTGAAGGCCTGGTCCCCAGGGGATGCTGTCCAGAGGCAGTGGATCTTCTGGGAGCACAAGGGAAGTGTCATTGTGCCATGCCTTTGCAGATAACTGTGGGACCTCAGCCCATCTCTTTCTTTTTTGCTTCCTGGCTTATAATGGAAGTGTTTTTGCATGGCCTTTTGTTCCCACCATTATATGCTTGCCCAAAATAATGGGGCAAATGGACCAGGGACCAGAACTTCCAGAAATATCAGCCAAAATAACCCTTTCTGGCCAGCAGTTTATGATTTCAGGTATTTTACTACAGTGATGGGAAGCTGCCTAATACGGAAGAGTCACTTCTGGGGATGATAGCAAGGCACCTCAGTGCTCTTTACAGGGCCCTTCGTCATCCCTTATCTCTCTGCTGGGGACAGCTGTCAGAGCTCTCCTGGGCCACACATTCTCTGGGGCCTTTGTCTTCTTCAATGAAGGTGTGAGTGAACCATGGAAGCTGCTTTTACCTCTGGTGTCCCTGCTGCACCCTCTGGGTCCTGTGGCCTTGATCTCATCACCTGCCTGGGTCACTTGTGCCCCTGTGGCTCTCACCCCAGGGCTCCCAAATTCCTTCATCTTAGCATATAAACAATGAGATTAGCACCAGATCACCTCCAGTGGTCTCTAGGGATGGACTCAGTTTATTTAAAAAAAAAAAAAACACATCCCCTAGGAAAGGAAGGATGTGTGACAAGGACATTACAGAGTATATAATGGTGTCAGAATATGCTTTCCTCCCACCTTCCCCTGGTACAGTGCGAGTCAGCCTGTTCTCTGGGTGAGGAGTACTAGGCCTGGCTGTCTCTGTAGGCTGCGCTGCAGCTCTGAAGTTGGGTTGTGTGACGTTTGAGCTTCCAGGCCAGCCTTAGGAACAGGCAGCTGTAGTTCCTTGGGACCTGCCTTCCTATCCAGATAACCAATCAAATCTCACAAACCCTAAGCAGGCGGTTTCTAACCTATGGACACCTCACTTTTCAGTTTCTGTTTCCTGATGTGGTGCAGAGCAAAACCCAACAACTGAGACTATTGCATGGGCATTTTGGTGATGTTCTTTGGCAAGAAACATTAGACCATGTTTCAACAACTGACACTGCACACAAAAGCTGCTCTTAGTGTACCAGTAAAATAAAATTCATTGTGCTGTGCAATGTACACACAGCAGAGTATTTTTCTTGTTCTGACCATAAGGGCAAATATTCAAATGCACAAGAAACAGAAGCACAATCCTGTTCACAAAGGGCCTACCAAGCTGAGAAAGTGACACTAAACCATGGAACAATTATAATTAAACACAAAATGTGCACAATACAAACATACAGACCGGAAGAAAGTAGTTAACACAAGCACACAGCACACTCTAGCAGCTCCCATTTTAGAAAACAAAGCAGAATACAAGAATAAATAAAAACAAAAAACCAAAATTCCATCCATCCCTCCGTCTCTGCTGCCTCAGGCTGCTGGCTGATTCCTCCTCTTCACCATGACTATCTTCTCCACATCTTCAAACACAGCTCACATGCTGAGCCATCTACTGCTGCACTCAGCAAGATCAGTGTGGCTTGTGCTGGTCACACCCATGGGCCACCTCCTGAGCTCTATGACCCACACACCTGCACACCCTCCCATTCTGCCATGCTCAGCCCTGGCTTTCCTGTCTGTCCTCCTACCTCTTTGCTGTAGCCATCAGTCTCTCTCCTGGCTTGGGCTCCTCCATCCAAGTGCCACATGCTGCCAAAGTCCTGGCCTCCTGCTCTTCTCTTTCCATCCTCGCCTTAGGTAACTGTCACAGGTTAAGCTGCCCCCCGCAAGAAGATGTGCTGAAGTCCTAATTCTGGGACCTCAGAATGTAACCTCATACTGGGAATGAGACTGGTGCAGGTGTAATTAGTTGATATGAGGCCATCCTTGAGTAGGAAGGCCCTGATCCAATATGACTGGGGCTGGCCCTGGTCACTCCACCTCACCTGGATTTCCTATCCGCTCCTCCTTTCCTGAAATTGTGCCTCCTCCACAGCAGCTACTTGTTCCAAGCCTTCGGGGCCTCCGCACACACTCTGAATGTGTGGCCTGGGATCTGTACCATCAGGACCCCGCCCAGCTCCCCACCATCACTTCAAACTGCTCTTTCAGCTCAATAGGCCTGGTCCCAGTGGTTTCCTTCTGACTTCTGGTTTACCTGAAGTACTTTCCAGATCTTCATGTGATATTGCTGCTTCTGCTTGGATGCACTCCCTGTGGCTCTCAAATGGCAGCCTCCTCCTTATCCTTCACATCTCAGCTTAATTGTCACTGCCACAGATGGGCCTCCCCTGACACCAGTTAGTCCCCATCTACAGTGCCATAAATGTCACTTTCCCAATAACCTGCTCACTGTCTGTCTCCCCCTACCCAAGTCTATGAGGGCAGTACAGTGCTTGGCATTTAATAACTACTTAATCAACACATATTTGTTTACCCAATAATCCTTGATTAGATGTAAGAAAGTGCTAAAATATGTGACTCAGTATGGAATTTCCAAGGCAGTACAGACAAAGAACTAAACCAAGGCCTGGGCAGCAGGGTGGGACACAGAGGAGCAGGTGTGGAGGCCTAGGGGGGCTGTGTGTTCTGGCCCTCAGACTCTTGCATAGGCACCTGCTCATGGGTGGCTCAGAAAAATTCCAGCAACAGAGAGGAGCAGTAGGGGCACTGGAAGTGGCACAAGGTCACACAGGGTCAGGACTTGGGATTGCAGATTCAGTGGAAGCCTTTTATTTGGTGGCCATGGTCATTATACCCTCCAGAGCCTATCTCCTAGCTCTACCCTGAAGCCATCACTCTGCTCAGCTCTCTGTGCTCCTAGCTAAGCACGGCTTCACCCAGGCTTCTGCTGTAGCCCTTCTGTGCTCTTGCCATTGGTTTAGCCCTTTCCCTGCCACCTTGATACCTCTGCTGTCCCTAAGGATGTACACTTTTCCTGCATGCAGGAGACACATTTCTTATGCAACCTCTTTCCTTCCTCCCTCCTTCCATTCTTTTCTTTTCTTCCCTTCCTTCTTTACTCAAACATATGCTGCCCACTTCCCATGTGATGGCTGCACCACATGACAAAGATGAAAACATGAGGGACACGCTCACACCAGATAGGTCCAATGAATATTAACTGAACACCTACTGGTCCCATGGAAGTAGCTTAAAGAATTTCCTTACTATTTTGGGACATCAAAAATACTTTTTTTTTTTTAGACAGGCTGCCCTTGAATTCACTATGTAGCCCAGGCTGGCCTCAAACTCAGAAATCCTCCTGTCTCAGCCTCCCAGGTGCACTTGGCAAAAAACACTTTAAACATACATGCAGTGTCAGATAAAATTTGTACCTAACAAAGAGGGTGGGTTTTTTTCCCACCATTCTTGTCACAAGACACTGAAAGTTCTGCTTTTCTATAGAAAGAAAATAAGCTACTGTCATTTTGATCCATCCATATAAGTTTGCACATCTGTCCCCTATAGACTTTTTTTTTTTTTTTTGAGGTAGGGTCTTGCTATGTTGTCAAGGCTGATCTTTTTTTTTTTTTGAGGGAGGGGCTTGCTATGTTGTCAAGGCTGATCTTTTTTTTTTTTTGAGGGAGGGGCTTGCTATGTTGTCAAGGCTGATCTTTTTTTTTTTTTGAGGGAGGGGCTTGCTATGTTGTCAAGGCTGATCTTTTTTTTTTTTTGAGGGAGGGGCTTGCTATGTTGTCAAGGCTGATCTTTTTTTTTTTTTGAGGGAGGGGCTTGCTATGTTGTCAAGGCTGATCTTTTTTTTTTTTTGAGGGAGGGGCTTGCTATGTTGTCAAGGCTGATCTTTTTTTTTTTTTTTGCGGTTTTTTGAGACAGGGTCTCACTATGTAGTTGAGACTGACCTGGAACTCACTATGTAGCTCAGGCTGGTCTCAAACTCACAGAGATCCTCCTGCCTCAGCCTCCTGAGTTCTGGGATTACAGGCGTGAGCCACCACGCCCGGCATGAACTCTATATAATCCAGGTTGACCTTGAACTCACAGAAATCCTCTGGCCTCAGCCACTTGTATGCTAGGATTACAGGTGTGCACCACCTTACCTGGTACCCTATAGACTTTGAAAGGCTGTTTCATACTTGCCTCTGATGCCTAGTTAGGCCTATAGCAGCTGTTCCATCAGCAACTTCTGAACACCAGACTGTGAGCCCCTGGGGAAAGAAGACTTCCCTATCTGACCCCCAGACTCTTTGGGGGTTTCAAGACCACCCTGCTGTGATCCTGCAGATGCCCTGTCCACTGTGTTGCCAGTCTACAAGCTCTGAGTGCCCAGTTCAAGAGCCAAATCTAAGGACTGCTTCCTTCTGTTCCGCTCACCCGAGGTACCCTCCATGGTTGCTATGGCATCTGCTCTTCAATGAGGTTCGCCTTAACAATGGTCACTCCCAGCTGGACTCTGGTTCCAGCTGCACCCATTCAACATCCAACCATGGTTCAGTAAGTGTTTATAATGTGCTGTGCACTGTGCTGGGTGCCAAAGATAAAAAATAAAGCAGAGCCCATGGCTGTTGCAGGAGGCCACTCTAGCCGTAGACTGCAAAGGTGCAACGTGTGAACACAGTACATGGAGGGGCGGGTGGGGGAAGACAGCAAAGCAGGGCTGCCTCCCAGGAGGAGTCTGAGCTATCTCAACTCCTCTTGTATCTCTGGTGCCCAGCACAATGCCTGGCACATAGGAGGTGCTCGGTACTCATTTCTTAAAGGGAGGACTCTGTCAACTGCAGCCCCGAGCAATCATCAGACAAAAAGCACACTGCTTGGTCTTTCGTTTTATGGCTTTGGGTTATCATGCATTTGGGTTCTGATGACATGACAGTCACCTGCTGCTCTTCACTTTCCCTACCATGGTGCCACCCAGGTAACCATGATGAAGATTCTCCTTTGCTACTCTGGGAAATCAAAATCACCTTAGCATAAAGATCCAGGTTTGAGCTCCAGAATGGGGGAGGGGGGAAGGGGGGCATTTTAAAAATACTTTAAACTTGTACGAGTGTCAAGATAAACTTTACACCTAAGAAAGACAGGGATTGTTCCTTTCCTATATTCCCCTAACAAGACACTGGAAATTCCATTTTTCTATAGGGAGAAAATTTTCTATGGGGGGGGGGACAACTGTCATTTTCAACACATCAATTATTGAAGCTTTGATATTTAGCTCCACTAGCTACCTGACAGTGTACATAATGGAAGGCTATTCCTAGATCAGTCTGGATCATGTGACCCGGCAGGGGATGCCTTCCAACACAGCTGTGGACACCAGACAGTAGCCCACGGCTCGTGGGTCTGAGCCTGACAGTCAGGTACTGGCATTGCTTCCTGGTGCCAGAATGAGGATTAAGAATTGCACCACAGGAAGCACTTTGCACAGGATTGGCATAGAGCAGGCAATCAACAAATACTAAATCACTTGTCTATAATCTGTCTAAATCCATATGGCAGCAATCAAATGAAGAGAATATCCTTTTGTTTTGGTGCTAGGGATTGAACCCTAGGCCTCCTGCATACCAAGCACGTTCTCCACCACTGAGCTACATATCCCAGCCCCTTTTCCCTCATATAAAAAGTATCCCTTCTTTTATGTTGAAGCATTAGGAAAACTTTCTTTAACAGACAGCCACATACGTGGCACCTACCTTTAGAGTCTCTATTTGCCACCTACTTCCTCCTTTTATTCGATCCCATTTTAATGCTGGCAACCTGTACTGTACTGTACAGCTAGGACTGCAGACAGCACCTTCCCTGGTCTGTGCAGAGTCTTTCCCCTAACAGGATGGCAGTCTTGAGGTGGGGTGATGCTCAGAGAGCAGATCTGGGGACAGGTCTGGGAGGGTATTCCTGTGGGTAGAGTTGCCCCAGAGATGCTCATAGCATCAGAGGCAAAGGCCCCAGAGTACAAGCCCTTGTTTACCCTTGTCTCCCTGGCTGAGAATATGCCCAGAATCAATGTCCCATTCACGCCCACAGGACTCTGATAAAAAAGGGCAAGGTTTGCCATGCTCCCTACTTGGGCAATCAATTTGCAGCACTAATCAGGAGCTCAGGGAGAGCTGAACATTTCTAGAGAAATGTTACTCAATTTCTCTGAGTTTTTATTTTACCATCTATAAAGTGTGATTATTAAGCTCGCTTTTTCTCTTGTCTCTAAGGCAACTTATGAAGATAAATTATGGTCAGCAGAATTATAAAGCAGTTTGAACTCCTTGGAAGCAAGACACTCTATTAGTCCATGGTATTTTATAATCACTGATATTATAAGGTGTACTCGAATTGAACTGCTGTGAAAAAGCCTGTTCTCACAAATATATGTAGATTGAAAGTAACCTTGGTATGGCTGGGGCAGGAGCAATCAAAATGTAAAATTGTATTTCAGATGGGTTGTTAAATCTCACGTTTCCACTGCAAAAATAAAGAGACTTGGCAATGCTGTTACCAGCTCTGAGCCACTCTTTGAGCTGGTGACCGGGACTGAGGAGCAAAGAATTAAATCAAAGCAACACAGGACCCAAGGAACAGTCATAGAAATCTGAGGAGCAGGGAGGAGGAGGCAATTTTAGAGAAATGGGCCAGAACACAAGAGATCTGCATAGAAGACAGCCTGAAGGGGAAGGGCTGGAGAGCAGGCAGGGCAGCCACTTGGACAGAGACCATACTGTGACCCCAGGCGAGCCTGCTGGGAAGAAGTGCAGCATCTGTGCAAGCTCAGATCATACTGTGTCAGGAAGGACACACCAGGGTCCAAGTGGAGATCTGAATAGTGACAGAAACTATAGTTTCTGTGCACACCTGTAATCCTTGCACTTGGGAGGCTGAGGCAGGAAGATCGTTGTAGGTTTGAGGTCAGCCTGGGCTACATAGTGAATTCAAGACCAGCCTAAAGTACATGGTGAGAACCTATCTCAAAACACCAAAATATAAATTTAAAAAAAACAAAACAGTGACAGAGGGCTAGCTAGTACCATGTCAGCCTGAAACTAGTTTTGAAAAGACAGCTTCCTTGGCAAGCAGGATGGATGAGAGGAATCCTTTTGTCTTTGACCAAGGTGCTAGTTGAAGGACAAAGGGATGGGACCCAAGAACAAAACACAGGGTGAGGTTGACCTGGAGCTCCCCATTATATCTGCAAGAAGCAATTCTTGGAATGGCTACACCCAACACTGGGGACCCCAAGATCTCTGGCCACTCTGCAGCTGGGAACTCTGTCCTGCGCAGACTGTGCAGTGAAGAACAGCTGCAGAGAATACCACCAGGAGGGACATCGAATTCACACCTCTGGGGCTGTGGTGGAGAGGGGGTTAGTGCCATACAACATGCAGCACACTCATGGCAGGGATGTTCAGGGCCACTTGATATCCTTCAAACTGTGTGGAGGGTCACCCAAGACCCTCTCTGGTCACTGCTGTTACTGATACCTGCAGTGATTACCTATAGAAATGCTCCAAACATTAGAGTGAATCACCAGATCCATGCAGGAGGGTGATATAATCATAGTTTGGTCTAGATGTTGATATCTATCTACACGTAAGTCTCCCGAAGAAGACTTCTTCCTTTGAGACAGGGTCTCACTATGTAGCATGGAGCCTGGCCTCGAACTCAAGGCAATCTCCTGCCTCAGCCTCCAGAGTGCTGGGATAACAGGTATGCACTATCACATCTGGGTGGAAGCTGGCTTTCTTGATTTAACTAGCCATTTCCAGTATCATGTAGGATCAGAGTAGCAACTTTTAGATTTGTATTGGCAGCGAACATCTCGGCTCTCAGTGAGATTTTCCTAGTGTGCACTAAATGCACATATGTACACATGCATATTTTTCATGTTGATCCTTGGTTCCTAGTGCTGCTCCACTCTGCTAAGTGCAGCACCAAAATAAACATCTAACTCTCTAGCTTACATACCAGAAGGAAAGGTTGGCTCAATCTCCCAAGGCTTCAGGCAACACTGGTGTAGACTGAACCCATCAGTTCCTGATGCTAGTGTATGTGAAACAAAGTGAGGAAAGCAGAGCCAGAGTGTGACTCCCCTAAATAATACAGACCTGGCATGGTGAAATACAAAAAGCAAGAAGGGACTGGAAATGAACAGACAAAGAGACCACTAAGAATGGCAAATCTTAATGAGGAATGTTCTTAAGAAGAATCAGCCTGGAGCACTTCCAGGAAGAACCAGAGTGGGTCATTTAAAGACCATCACATTGTGCTGGAGATTTAGCTTAGTGGTTCTGCTGCATCCCTCTCAAGCACAAGGTCCTGAGTTCCATCCCTGGTACCCCCCCCCACAAAATGACTACCATAAATAAAGACCATCACATTGCCCTGGGACGTGCCTGGCACCTGCTGTGCTTTCTTGTCCCCAGCCAGTGTGGTCTAACTCTCCCAATCTGGTCTCTGGTGCCTTTACCAGGAAGCCAAGAATTGCTGCAGAGAGTCTGGCTCAGTCTCCCAACACCCCCAAGACAATAGTGTCAGCAAGTGAGGATTATTATTATTATTATTATTATTATTATTAAGCTGGAAACTGCTTAATAAATGTTACATGCTTAACACACTTAATAAATGTTAGCAGAAGTATCTACCAGCCAGGGAACAGAACCTGAGGTTCTGTGTGCATGCACACAAAGTGATTCTCACACAGAAACTGCTCCAGGTTCTTTTTTTAAATCTTATTTTATTAAAAATGACAGCATCCAAAGGGAGGAGGGAGTGAAGGGAGTGCAAGGACAAAGGGAAAAAATGAGAATCAAGACCTATCATGCAAAGGTACAGGATCCCAATAATGAATGTAATTGTATTGTATATCTAGACTGTACCAATAAACTCAATTAAAAAAGAAAATGACAGCATCCAGCTGGGCGTGGTGGTGCACGCCTATAATCCCAGCACTCAGGAGGCTGAGGCAGGAGGATTGCTGTGAGTTCGAGACCAGCTTGAGCTACATAGTGAGTTCCAGGTCAGTCTCAACTACATAGTGAGACCCTGTCTTAAAAAAAAAAAAAAAAAAAGAGCCAGGTGTGTGGTGCACGCCTGTAATCCCAGCACTCGGGAGGCTGAGGCAGGAGGATTGCTGTGAGTTCGCTGGACTACAGTGAGTTCCAGGTCAGTTTCAACTACATAGTGAGACCCTTTCTCAAAAGAAAACAACAACAACAACAACAACAACAAAAAGACAGCATCCACCGCCTGCCTTGCAAGCTCAAGAACCCAAGTTTGATCCCCGCTGCAAAAAAAAAAAAAAAAAAAAAAAAAGAAAAAAAAGCACAAGTTCAAAAATGTGCATGACAAAAATAAATGCTCAGAGACTGATCAGAAGGCAAAGACCAGGGCACTGACCGTCCAGCAAAGAAACAGAATGCTGCCAGCACATCCCAAGTCCCTCTTGTTCCCCTGTACCTTACCCCTCTCCTCACAGGGCTGTGAAGCTGGAGGGTGCACTGGTAACTTGGGCTTGGCACACACAAGCTATGCAAAGGTTGTACTGGGGGTGCAGGGCAAGCCTTGCTGCACTCTGCTTCTGCCCTGCTGAGCATGGAGGATGGAGCTGGTGGGGAGAAGGCAGTCACACACTCCTATAAAAGGTCTCCCTTCCTATGACCCTTTTTGTCTTTCTTCTGCTTTGCTGTTAGTTAATGGAAGCTGAGGGTTGAAAATGTACATTGAGGCTTCTCAAGGGAAGCCTGCCAATTCTGGGAAGGCCAAACTCAAATCTCACTGTCACCTGCCAGCCTTCTGGGGCAACTCCTTTTTCCTTGCCCTGGGAATTTGGATCAGTGGCATATGCAGCACCCTGACTTTATTCAGTGTGGTCATGTTGTCCACCAACAGAGTGAAAATGAGACATCAGGCTAGGGAAAGGACTGGCTTTTTCCACACAAACTTCTTACTCAAGCCGCACCCTCTATCCTAGATAAAAGCATCCTAAGAAAGTAGTATTATTACTTCATGCAGCTTTACTGATATAAATGTCAAAGCTCTCACTGCTTTAACATTAACTTTGACTGGTTCATAGCCAGTACTTAGTAAATGTTTGTCAGGTCTATGAACACAGGGTAGATGCTTTCCTTCCCAGGGTTCCCTATGGCCGGGGTGATCGGGCCCCAGAAACCTCAGACGAGGGCTCACCTTTAGGGTATTTCCTTTCCTTCCAGTGCCATCTGGTCATGTGGCTTGTGGGGCTCAGTCACAAGCCATTCTTTATGGCTGATGACTGAGGATAAGAGACAGTAGTGATGACAGAAACTTGCTCCTTTTTTGAAAGGGAGATGCATTCAGTGTCACCAAATGGAACTAGAGCAATTATGAGAGCAGAAGCCAGAAACCTGAGCTGTGAAAAAGAACCCACTGAGTTAAGATGCTAAACATACGTTAGCGAGTTCCCATTGCAGGCTCCAGGATATTCCCATAAGACAAGGCCCCATCATCAGAGAGGCCCCCCCTCCCTGTGTTGTGCTCTTGGTAGCAGATTGTTAAGAAAGAAGAGGCAAATCTTGCTAATATTTTCCCTACTCAAGTTTTCAAGTAAATCCAGGAGTTATCTAGGCAATGGAGTCTGTTCTGACCCAATAAGTACAGCAGGGACATCTCCATGCAGCCAGGCAAGCAGGTGGCAGAGGAGCCAGGCATCTAAGGAAGGCTCTCTGGGAAATGCACAAGTGCCCATAAATCTTCCACGGAGCGGGCTTAACCACGCCTGTCTCTCATGGCATTACCAACTGGGGGCTATCCATGCCCAGTGCAAGGCAGGGGCTCTCACGGCAGCTGGGTATCTGTTCTAACAGAAAAATGTGCTAAACAAAATGGGAACAAACTTGAGGTCTGCAACAGAGGACAGATTATTTAGGGAAAGCCTTCCAACACTCAAGACGTCCTGACAGAGTTGAAGGAAAACCAAACCAAACCAAACCAAACGCTTTCCTTGTGTTTGGGTCACAAAAGAAAAACAAACCTGACTCTTTCTATATACCACTAGGGGGTGCTAACATGTAGCAGACACAGGATCTGAAAACTAAATGGTCAACTCCTATGAGGACAGAGTGTAGTACCCTCTGGGGACCGCCACTGAGCATCACTGCAGAAACCCACAACAAACTGCAGAACACAAGATATTTCTATCTGTGGAAGAGGGCTAAGTTGTTCCCCTAGACAAGAATACCATTGGCCCATCGTCCTATAAACAGACCTTTCGTCTGAACAATGGGGCCTCTTTGCAATCCAAGAGTCTCAGCCTTTGTATTGGACAACACTCAGCAAGAGATTAGGCTGCTCATTTTGTTCTTGCAGCAAACACTACTCTGGTGAAGGGAGCTAACTGGCTGTGGAATCAGGAGTCTCCACATGAATGTGGGCAGAAAGGGAGGGAGGCAAGAGAGGGAGGTTTTTACTTCACTGATGAGTGAAATTTCAGTGGGGAATTCTGAGTAGAAACCTTAAAGCCCTATTTTTATTTTTATTAGTCCATGTTTGCAGTACATAATAGTTACGTTCCTCATGGGGGAGTTGGTATATGTACATCACATATCTTAATTTCTTTTTTCATTCCCTTTCCTTTCCTCTCTCCATCTCTTAATCCCCTCCCTTCCCATTTGAGAAATCTCCCTACTATCCTACTCCCTACTATCTCCCTACTTCCTATTGTGGATCTTTTATTTTGTTCTTTATTTATACTTCAGGTTTCTCACGTAAGAGAAACCATGTGTTATTTAAGCTTGTGTGTCTGATTTATTTCACTCAGCATTCTGGTCTCAAGGTGTGAGTGACTATATAAGCTGAAGAATGGTGGGTAAGAGAGGAGAGTCTATGTATCTAGAGATGAAGAAACAAATTAACAGTTGGAAATGAAGAGAGGAGGCAGCTAGAGAGATTTAAAAATATTTATCTAAAAATAAAACCTCACAAGCAATTAAAAGGATGTCTGAGAGAATGACAGTGCTCACTGGTGTGAAGAGTTCAGTTTCTTCTTTGCTAAAGAATCATTGTGTGATTGCCTCTGAAACAATGCATGGCTGCCTTGCATGTGTGCCTCTGTGGCATAGTGTCCAACTAGGCCTTTGCATGAGCCTATTTGGGTCTGTCCTGGATTGAGATCAAAGTTCCTTCAGGAGCCCACACTGGCATCTTAGGAGGGTGCTGGGGACTGCAGCTCTGTGGTGGCTCTGCACACAGCAGGTGCACAATCAGCATTAACTGACTAAATGGAGCTCACCAAACTAGTTGTCCCAGTTGGAACTGTCTAGAAAAAGTAAGCTTTTCAAAAACAAAACAAAACCAGGAAGCCCCAAATACCCCACAAAGATTCAACTAAAGAGCCAATTTTGAGGCTAAGTGAAGCAATTCTGCCTAACTTGTTAGCGATTCTTGCTTGTGTGAAAATCAAACAGAAGTCTTCCTTTTCTCTGCTTCTGGGGTTCCCTGGCTTTACACGGAGGCCAACAGACTTGGGATGACCATACAGCCCAAAGATACAGGACTCACTGGGGCGTCCCATTCAGATCCATAAATCAACAGTGTAGAGAAACAGGTGCAGGGACATACTATTGTGGCTTCCAGGCGTATGCTGGGGTGGGTGGAAGAGACAGACACAGCAGTCTCTGCCTTGTCATTTCTTCCCCAGGCCTGCATCAGTAGCTTATGTGAGTGTCAACCCTATTTGTGCCTTGCACCTGTGTAAAATGGTTATATTTTGTGAGAGCTTCATTCTATCCTTTTCCTTGCTGAGCAAGAGAGCCCATCAGGCTCTCACCAGCCACTCTGTATCACCATTAGGGACCATCCCCAATACTGAGGACCATCGTGGAGGACTACCCCCCCATATTGAGAATCCCATGGAGGACCAGCCCTCAGATGGAGGACTATCTCCCAGATTGCCCTGAGTGGTGGGGGAGGGTGGGACAGAGGGAGCAAAAGGATGCTGCAGGCTTTTTTCCTTTCCTTTTATGTATTGTGTTCAATATGGACAAATATTTGTGTAGCCTCTGTGTTTACCATTAACACTGGGATAGTCATTAGCAACTAGATTATTCTATAGGAAGCAGCAAAGCACAGGGGAGAAAGCAAAAACCCCAAATGAAGGCATCTGAAGGTGTTATTCAAAAACAATATGGGAAAAGACAGAATTGTATTTCCTTTGTTCTTCAAGGGGAAGTTCAAAAAAAGGTCAGAAAGAGAACAATGCAGGCCATCGATCATAGCAGCCTCTAACCTAGAAAGATTCTGTGCATGCTACAGCCTCATTCCTCAGTTCTGTAATCCCCACCACTCATTGCACGGCATCTTGAGCTTATGAATTATACATCTCATTTCCATTTACCAACACCCTGACTTGGGGCTGTGCCCTGTGGGTACTGTGGGGCTGGGTGGGTCTTCCCCAGGTACACAGATGTGCAGGTCCTGGGCTGCGGCTCTCAGGCATGCTGCAGCCTCTGACCTTCAATTCCCAGCCTCTGCTTTTATTTATTGAGCAAACAAGGCCTGGTGACTAGCAGGGGCTTTCCTAGGGGAAATCACAAGGGGCATCTTTCCCTCCCCTCACCATTTTAATTCAGGCAAATCTGGTCACTGTGCATAGGCAGGGTGGTCTGCCAAGGTGAAGGCAACATGGAGCCTGTGGGGGTGTGCTTAGCAGCAGTGGCACCAGCCACCTTGGCCTACTGTTTGAGTTGGGTAGGGGTCCAAAAGGGATACCATGCAGGAGCCAGGTATTCCTACTCCTCCAATTAACTGGCACCTCTGTCCCACCAACTCAGAAGTCCCCTGGCAAGCTCTGGGGCATCTGTGTTCACAAGTGTTATGCAAATGTCACAAGGGGTCTACCTTTGCTCAGAGTTTTCCTTTACAACATAGTGGGCTCAGTAGGAAGTGCCATGCCCAATACTGAGAAGGTACCAGTCAGGAGCATCCACGGAGCAGGCAGGTGAGTGAGGAGCGGACTTCAAAATTTATTCTAAAAAACGATTTAGGTACTTTCAGGGAAGACATTTCTAAGATGGGGTATAAAAACAAGGTATTTAATTTCTGAGGTTGATCTCAGGTACATAATAAATGGGCTATAAATCAATATGACATAAATGTTACTCTTAGGTATCTTTGAAAACTACTCTTAAAGTTGAATCATGTGTTTATAAAGCATGTACTAAGGGTCCACTGTGAGCAGAACGGTGTAGCCAGCTTCTTACACTGCCTCCAAGAATCCATACTTCCTGGTATTCAACATCCTTGTGTGGTCCCCTTCCACACTGAGTAGGACACACCTCTGTCATCAATAAAATTGCAAACTGGGTGTGGTAGCACATGCCTGTAATCCCAGCACTTTAGGAGGCTGAGGCAGGAGGATTGCAAATGTGAGGCCTGCCTCAACCTTGTCTCAAAACAAAACAAAAAAGGGCCGGGGATTTAGCTTAGTGGTTCCACTGCCTGCCTCACAAGTGAAAGGTCCCGAGTTCCTGAGTTCGATCCCCAGTACCAACCCCCCCACCAAGCAAAAAGATAAATAAAAAACGGGCTGGGGGTACAGTTCAGTGTGAAAGCCCTGGTTCAATTGCTAGTACTGCCCTCCCATCTCAGAAAGAATATGTATGACTTCTGAGATCAGGTCACAAACGGACACTGCAGCATCTTGTTGTCTTAGAGTTCTTGGCTCTGGTTCTGGGAAAAGCCAGCCACCATGTGGAGAGGATGCATACTTGGATACTTAAAGCAGCCCTATGGAGAGATCTAAAGAGCAAGGGACCAACAGGTAGCACCGCTTTCAGAGACAGAGTGAACCACCATGAGCTGGGGCTCATAACACACAATTTTAATCCCAGCACTTGGAAGGCTGAGGCAGGAGGATGGCTGTGAATTTGTGGCTAGCTTGGGCTACATAGTGAGTTCAAGTCCAGCCTGGGCTACACAGGGAGACAATGTCTCAAAAAACAAAACAAAACAAAAACAACCAAAAAGAGTGAGCCACAATAGAAGAGTCTCAAGCCCCAGGGAGGCCCTTGCTGAGGGCTTGCTGCAATGTCCCATGAGCCAGAGGGGTCCAACCAGGCTGCTCGCACATCCCCAGCTGTGGGAAACCAAGAATATCATATAAACTCCTAAGTTTTGAGAGCATCAATAAGCAGCAGAAACTCACATCCCTGTGAGGGAGTTTCTCCAGGAATATGCAGGAGGCTTATTCTTCTGGCCACCTTCAGCTGAGCAGCTGCCTTATGCCCTGCATTGTGTTGGGTCCTCCACGAGGGCCCTTTTATTTATTTATTTATTTATTTATTTATTTATTTATTTATTTATTTATTTATTTATTTATTTATTTGAGTTTATTGGTACAATCTAAGTATACAATACAGTTACATTCATTATTGGGATCCTGTACCTCTACATGGCAGGTCTTGATTCTCATTTTTTCCCCTTGTCCCTGCCCTCCCTTCACCCCCTCCTCCCCTCCACATTTACAAACACTTTATTTACATTTTTTCAATTTCTCACATTTTTTTCCTTTCCCTTATTACCTTTCCCCCACCCTTCCCACTTTCCCTACACCTTTAGCCCTTTACTTCATGAGGGCCTTTTCTGATGGGAATCACTCAACACCTCCTTGCAGTTGGCAAAGTGGCATGATGACAATGATGCCAGATGAGCATTCCCCAGCATCCAGAGGCAAGCAGGACCAAAAGGAGAGAATGAAGGCTGCAAACTCTGAACTATACAGGATTTAACCATTTTTTAAAAAATTTCTTGAGAAAGGGTCTCGGGATATAGTCCAGGCTGGCCTTAAACTCTTGGCCATCTTCTTGCCTCAGTCTCCAGAGTGCTAGGATTACAGGCGTGCACTACCATATCTGACTGGATTTCCAGCTTCTCTTGAAAATCAAAAGCTTGGGCAACTCTGCGACTCTAGGCGGTGCATTTGTTTATGGCAACAATGTACTTGGGCCAAGTGGTGCTGCCCTGTCAAATGTGGCCTTACTGACTCACTGACCACACAGACCCCTGAGCCTGTGCCTGATAGGGATGAGAGACTGGATGTGGAAAGACAGGTGAGCATCTAAATGAAGTTACTATTTTGGGGTATTTTGGAAGCTTACAAAACTAGTTCTGGGCCAGGAATTTAGCTCAGTGGTTCTGCCGCACAAGTGCAGGGTCCCAAGTTTAATCCCTGGTACAAAAGAAAAAAAGTACAAAACTAGTTTTCTTTTACTAAACAAAAGGAAAACTTAAGTCAGCAGCTGTCCTAGCATCATGGAACACCCAGACTTTGAAGGCATGCAAAACAACGATCACCCTTCATATTAATGGCATGTGTTTTAACAGGAGGATCCTGGACCAGGGATTTAGCTCAGTGGCACTGCGCCTGCCTCACAAGTGCAAGGTCCTGAATTTGATCCCTGGTACTGAACAAAACAAAACAGGATCCCATGTTACATTCATGCAATGCCTGTTCATGAACGTCTCCTTTACATATGATCTCCACCAAGAGGAAGAGTGAAGCAAGGCTCACTTTAGCAATCTGGCTTTCTACTGCAGCAGTGATTTACAATAATAAAAGAAAGGAAGGCTCTGGCACCATGAATATCTGTTGGATTCTTCCCTTCTACAAGATACAATAATATACCTTTTTCTTCCCCTTCTCCCAATTCTACATTGGAACGAGGATTATAATCAGTTCTCAGAATGGCTTACCCAGGAATTAACTAACAACCACTCAATAATCTTGAACAATTATCTGCTGTCCTTTGCAAATATCTGGAAGAGGAACATGAGGTTAACAGCACCATACTCTCAAGAATATCCTGCCTGAGTGGGCAAGTACTGGGGGAGGGAGGGCCTTGGATGTGCTGAACATTGGCTTAAGGATGGTTCTGCTAGAGGAGGAAGATAATCTCTCAGCTTTCCCTTCTCCCCTGAACTCAGTGAACATCACACATCAAGTAATTCTGTAGTAGCCCTGGTCACCAACAGGTACCACTGAGCACATAAAAGCACAGAAAGAGCTACAGCAGCCAGCTAAATGGCAAGGACCAATCATTTTCCTTAATCTTTAACTATTTACTGAGCATTTACTATGTGCTGGTCACTTGTTTGGCCATCAACAAGAAAGACTGTCTGTGTCCTTCTGGATCTTAAACTTCAGTGGACTCCACTCTGCACCGAGGAGAGCAAAGAATTCAAGGAGGCAGTACTTGAAGAAGTTGGTTAGGGATAGGTGGATCTTAGACTTGAGAGAATAGAAGTGCAGAGAGACAGGAGCATAGGAGTGTGTGTGCAGGTGCAAAGGACAGGACTTAGTGGGCTGGGGTAGTGCGACCCAGGACTCCAGGGTGGGAAATACGTTGTCACTGATGCTAGCTCTCTACTTTTTGTGCCACAATCCTGAGGTAGACAGTAAGTTCTTTGATTTTCTTCACTCAGGAAGTATGGGCACAAGGGTGTTTGTTTCTACACACAAGTAAATGGAATGCAGTGCTGATGCTTCTTCAATGTAACATGAACAGCAGAACAGAGATTTGTATGGGACAAATTCTACCTCCCTTTGGCTGCTGTACACAGTCAAGGTCTGACGCAGCAACCCATAGGAGGAGGCCTCTGTCTCTGGGTAGAGGTGGCCATTGGGAGACGCAGGTAATAGTTAAGTGAACCAAGGAAAGAAAGAAGCACAGCCTGGGATTACCTGGCCAGTGTGATGAAGATCTCCTAGTTCTATGGTACATTAGCAAAGCTTCGGGGAAACAAGGAGCTGTTTCCTCTTTCAAGGTTGCAGGGGTAGGGGACACACTCCCTGGCCCCACAGGCTGATTCTTTACAGTAGGGACAGTGCTGTGCAAGTGCACCTAAGCTTCTTGAATGATGGCCAGATACCAGCCAGGGTCCCAACAGACCCACATTTCTGGAGGTTTCATTACAAGAATTACACTTAAAAGATGCTGTGACACAAATGTGGCTCTTGAAGTTAAATATACTTACAAAAAACCCATGGACCTCTACCCTGCTAAGGATCGAGTCCTACCAGTGGTTCTGTTATGACTTCAAGCTTCTTAGAGCTTGGTGTCAAGTCCCCGTCAGGACCCCTGGTCTTCCTCATGAAAGCCCCTAGCACTGTATCCATGGAAGAAGCCAGCAATCAGACAGGAGAGACAAAGTACAGCACGCATGCTAACAGGTCCATAACGATTATGATTTTTAAATTGTGGTATTCATCTTGATATCCCAAGTTCTAACCAACTCTCAGACTACTCACATCACCCACCCATATTTATTTTGGGGAATAGCTTAAAAGAAAAGCTATTAATACAATAAAAACAGGCTGTGGAAGGGATTCCCAAGAGTGGGAGTAGAACAGGGTGATTTCTAAAGTCCTTGCCAATACCACCATTCGAGGGTCCTCTCAGTGCTTCTCTTCTGATCACATGTATCCACGCACACACAGGCAGCAGCAAGCAATGGGAAACAGCTAATCCCTGCGGAGGGTGGATAGGACTTGGGGAGGAAGTCACTGGCATTAGAAAGGATCACTAGTAATTAGGGCCCTAAGCCTGGAGCTCAGGTACTGGTGAACAAGTTACTGAATTCTCAGGACCCACAAGGTGTAGTCATGGCAGTGACCTACTGAGTAAGGGGACAGCATCAAAATAAATGCAAGCTGGGGAAACAGCAAAGGAGAGCAATTGAAGCAATGTATGGCAAGTAAGCCCAATGTCCACTTCCCTTTGGATCAAAGATGTATGCTGCAGCACAAAGCAGGTAGGAGGAGGCTCACAGGATACCTTACAGAAGAGGCTCTGCTACTTCATGCTGCTGCTGGCTGTAGGCAGCAGGTGTGTGGTAATCTGTAGAGCGGCTCAGTCTTCCTGCACAGTGGCTTCCCCTTATTGCACCTGGCTGAGGCCTCTGCTCTTTCTCCACACCTGCTCACTTTCTTTTCCTTTCTCCTCTCCCTGTTCTTCCTGCAGGTCCTGCCTCTTACCTGACCACAGCCTAAACAGCCTTCCTTTCCTTCCCAAAGAACCACAAGTCTGTCTAAAGCCATGTGACTAGGTCTGCACTTGGGGAACATAACTGCTGTTGACTATGGGGGACCTGGAGGAGGTTTTTTTGAGACAGGGTCTTGCTTTGTAGTTTAGGCTAGTTTGAACTCACTATGTAGCCTAGGCTGGCCTCGAACTCTCAGGGATCCTCCTGCTGGGATTATGGGTATACACTACCATGCCTGCCTTGCTTTTTGGAATATACTTCATCACCACTCTTTCCTCTTCATTCTCAATGCTGCTACACTAAGACAGTATCCTGACTAGTTTCTCTGCCTCTAATCTTTCCCCTTCTAATACAATTTATAGCCTTTTGCTAAACTTGTTTTCCTAAAACTGCTTTTCTCCTGCCACTTCCTTCCTCTACAACCAAACTACGTATGGCATGAGACCCCAGTTCTAACTGCTCTCATAAGGTCCCACAGTGGTTGCAGCTCCCTTTTTTCCTTTATGTTTCCCACTGGGCTCAACTCAGAATGCCCTATTCTTTTCTCTCAGGACAGAGCTTCACTGTCCATACTCTTCTCTTTCTATGCCTTTTTGTATGTTGCTTTTTCATTTGAAAAGGCTCCTCTTTCTCCTCTTCAAACCCTAACACAGTCAGGTACTGACACCACTAGGACTGTAGACCAGCCCAGCATCTTCCATGAGATAGTTCTGCCTCAGCCTCCCTGGCTTCAATCTCACCACTGAAGGGGCTTATGTTGCCTGTGCATCCACTGGGACCTTGTTTGTTCCATTCTCTATGTGTGGTGTTATGTTCCCAGGCCCAGCCCTGCTTCTTTACTTGCAGTGTGGATGGGCCCTGCACAAGCTGTCTTCCACTGAGGGTCGCTTACTTGACCCACACTGGTTCTCTCTCTGCTGGAGACTGAGTTCTCCCTATACCCTAGGAACCTTTGGTGTCCATCTCTCCTCCTACCTGCATTACATTTAGGAGCCATGCCAGGCTCTCCATTGTTTCTAGATGGGTGCTCTGATCTAATTCAGCTGTAAATTCCTGGTGAAGACCATGGCACCTCTGTCTCTTGGATACCCACACCCATGAGCAGCATTATGTCACAGATGCTCGGCAAAACACAGCGGGCCCGCTTAGTTTATCTTGCAACATGTGACTGACCATCACTGTTCCAGATGCCCTTTCAGAGGTCTGCTGCAGGGGTTCAGAGTCCTGTAATCACTGGGCTTTGCCACTCACCTTCTTTGCCTTCTTGGTTGAGTCACCAGTTATTATAAGCCTAAATCCACTGTAAGATGGTATGAACCATTCCTACCTGATCACCTTACATATGGTATTGGGGTTAAGAGTAACTGAGTAATGATATATGTGAAAAACTGGTAACTGTAAGTATAATTCACTCATTTGTTATAAGAATGATCAGGCTATTAAATGATAATGAACCAAGTATTTTCAATTCCAGTTAATTATTTTAGTGGAAAAATTTCCACATGAAATTTGGAAGCTTTTTTAAAAAAAATTAAATTAAATTAAATTAAATTTTATTTTATTTTTTGGTTTTTTGAGACAGGGTCTCACTATGTAGTTGAGACTGACCTGGAATTCACTATGTAGCCCAGGCTGGTCTCGAACTCACAGTGATCCTCCTGCCTCAGCCTTCTGAGTGCTGGAATTACATGGGTGCACCACCATGCCCGGCCTGGAAGCTTTTTAAACTAGGAAAGCAAAACCAAAACTTCCTTCATAGAAACTAATTTGATCTGGCAGGGTGTGGTAATCCCAGCACTTGGGAGGCTGAAGCAGGAGGACTACCATGAGGAGGCCAGCCTGAGTCACACAGTGAGTTCAAGGCCAGCCTGAGGTATGCAGCAAGACTCTGTCTCAATGGATTGAGACTTTATTTTATTTTTTTGGTCCTGAAGATCAAACTCAGGAGGTTGTGGTTTCAAGGCAGAGAGAGGCACCACTGAGCTAAGTGCCCCGCCAGACTGTCTCAATTGGCCGAGGATTTAGCTCAGTGGTGCCACGCTGCCTTGAAAGTGCAAGGTCTGGAGTTCCAAAAACCAACCAAGCAAAAACAAACAAACAACAACAGAAAGCCTTCTGTCTCAGAAAACCAAAAAGAAACATTTAATGCCAATACTACTGGAATATATCTGTTTTATAGACCAGATACTAGACGTTTTGGCAGGGAGTCTTGAAAGGATAAATCTGGCTTAACAAAGGCTTAAAAGTACTCAAGAGGCACAGGAGAGGCATGTGGGGGGTTAAGGTATTGTTTTATACATTCCTAATTCTGAGTACCCATTATTATAGCTGCTTTCACAATCTCCTCCCAGCAGAAACCAGGAGGTACTGAAATGCATGCTGACTTTACACTGGAGGGCCACTTTCAGGTACTCACACTACCTACCAGTCTTTCTCAACATCTGAGGACAGAAAACGATCATGGAACTCAGGTGCCAAGATAGGCTGGTTCATGACAGATGGTAGTTGTTAACTTCCCAAACTATGGTGGAGGGCTGAATTCTAATGGATGGGCATGTTTCTCACTAAGCCCAGCAGCACGTGGCACTGGCTGACCACAGACAATAGGACTCTGTCTCTGCTGCAGGGGGCTGGAGGATTTTCTGAACCAAAGAGCACGTACTACCTTAGTGAACTCAGTTGCTTTACCACACCCCTAGGTCCACATTTTCCTCTGTGTCCTACTTCTTTCCTGGGAGTGTCCTTTTCCCCACTGTGCAGCAGAAGCAGGCTTCAGACCCACTTTCAAAGCACACACAGGCTTACACTTCATGCAGTTGAAGGTTTGACAGTCATATTTTAATAACATCTGACTGATTGTTTCTGTACCTTTGGAAGTCATAAGGATTCTTTTTTTTTTTTTGGTACCAGGGATTGAACTCGGGTCCTTGCACTTGCAAGGCAGGCCACCAAACCGCTGAGCTAAATCCCCAGCCCGATAAGGATTCTTTTTTGTTTGTTTTGTTTTTGGAGACAAGTGTTGCTATGTGATCCAGGCTGGTCCTAAACTCATGGTGATCCTCTTGCTTCAGCCTTCTGAATGCTGGGATTACAGGCATGTGCTATCATGCTCAGGTAGGACTCTTTTGCTGTTTTTTGAGACAGGGTCTCACTATGTATTTGAGACTGCCCTGGAACTCACTGTGTAGCCCAGCCTGGTCTCAAACTCTCAGCTATCCTCCTGCCTCAGCCTCCTGAGTGCTGGGATTACAGGCGTGCGCCACCACGCCTGGCTAGGACTCTTTTTCAAGTCCATGTTTTTGGTAGGTTCCTTAGGGCTAGGGCTCTGGGCAGTAAACCCAGTCTGACTGGTGGCTGCAGCCACAGCTACTGTATGTCTAAGAGTGAAATTATTGCCTGGCTTTTTGTATCCCACACCTGGCCTCTGGTTAAAGAAACCATCCCTTTCACTTCTGCCGCTGCCGTGCTAAAGCTCCTGCAGTAGGAATCCTACTTCCCTTTGTTCCCTGTCCTTGACCCATGGACAGACTTTCCCTACAGCACATCTCCAGCCTCTGAACTTCCAGCTGGTCACAGCTGCATCCAGCTCTTCTCTTCCCGTCTTGCCTGCATTCCTTATTCATGTTCCCTGACCCCTCCTCATACGTCACCATCACACAAGGGACACAGCTCATCATTTCTTGGGTTTAATCTCCTTTATAACAGACCCATTTACATCTTTGCAATATGTAACTATATGTTTAAATCAACACCTATATTCATTGCCCTCATCCGGCATGTCAATATTGAGATATTGAGAGTTGCTCCTCAGTTCAAAAATCACCTGGGGTGGGTTATTTTGATAAGAAAATGTTCTATCAAATTCAAACAGTACACTGGCTGGCAACATATGTGTTACTGCAAGGGCCTCCCACAGTTTCAGGTGCTCAGATCTGGCTGTTTTTGGGAAACCAAAAAAGGGAGGGAGTAGGAAGAAGGCATCACTGGGAAAAAGGCAAAAGCTCTTGGGGTTTCAGGTAGGATAGGGTAGGCCACTCAGAAGAGCCAAAACAGCCACTTGTTTGACTTAAGAGGCACAAAATAAATGCAAATAGGATTTCCATAGCCAGAGCAGAATTTTCCTATTGTATCTATCACAGTACATTTGCTTTCTCCGAGTACCTCATGATTCAGACTTTAGAAGTGAAACCATTGTTTTCTGCCCTGGCAGCAGGGACTAATGTGAGGCTAATGTGAGGTATTATTGTCATATCACCTGTAGCAGGGTTCTCCTGCAGAAAGTTAGCCAATCTAGGTGTGTGACAAGGAAACAATTATTCTAAGAAACAGAAGATAGCCAAATGCCTGGCAGATCCTGTGACACAAACTCATGGGCCCAGATCCTGGTAGGTGATAGGAAGTGGCATGTATACTTACCAGGGGAGCTACGTCCAAATAAAAGGGAAACCTAATCCCAAGAGTACAAAGAACACAACATAGACATTCTGTTCCTTGGTCTGCTCCTTCACAATGCAGAGAATCCCCGTTCCCATTGAGGCTGTGCAGTGTGGACATACTAGCTGGACACAGAGAGGCTGGCCAGGTTGGGGTAGGGGTGGGTGGGACTGGTCTGTAACATTTGCCAATTTCCACGGTATAAATACCACTACATGGTGCATTTTAGGAGGCTAACAATTTAAATAGATCTTGAAACTCCTGATTACTTCATCTGCAGCTCCTGCAAGCTGTCACAAACCAGCTTTAGCACACACTGGACAATACTTCTACACCAGAAACCCTAGACAACTACCAAGACCCAGTGTACAAGTCCCTGCCAGAGAATCCCTCGCAGCTGTTTCTCAAACCTGTCACACTCTACCGATGAGTTGTCCCAAGTCAAATCTGTCTCCCCTCAAAGGCTTTCAGTGTGCCCACTGGAGGAGTGTAAGGTAAGTATCCACCTATGACATATTCAGCATGGCTGCACTCTGCATATTTGAACCCAGTTGTTATAAGCCCCTCCTGTATGTTTCAGAGATGAGGGACCATTTATGACAGAGCTCCCTCAGAGTCTCTTGCCCAGTGGTGTGGTTAGCCATCTTAATTTGTACAAGTAGACTATGTCAGTGGTGGTAAACCTATGGCACACATGCAACAGCAAGCTATTTGTATCATTGAAAGCTCTAAAACGTTCACCATTACTGGTCTATGTTGTCCATACAATGATAAAATGGTCTAAGGACACATTTCTTAGAAAATGTCCCCAACATTAAGTGACACATGACTTACTATGTTTTTATCAGTTTGTCCTGAGATTGCATTAACTCTTTGGACAGCCAACTCATTATAAACATTCTTCAGCTTTAGTAAATGTATCCTTTAAAGCCTTCCTTCCCACACCGGAGTCTTAACATGCCACATGATTCAGGTTACCCCTATTAACTGGCTTTCTAAAAAATGCAGGCACTACTATTCTCAACAAATGTTACTAGGTTAGCATGGCCTGTGCCTCTGTCTCACTGAGATCTTTTCCAGTCTTGACTCTATTGCCCAGAAACTTAGTTGTCCTTCCAATAAACCTGACAAACCAGTCCCTTCCTTCTTTGTTCATCCATTCATGCAGACAGGATCCTGCAGGTCACTACAATGCACCTGGCTCCAGACCTGAGAATTCTTGACTCTCTGCTCTGAGCATGGTTCTCAGCTGAACCCATCCCACTGTCCCACTCATCCTCCAAGTCTGCTTTCCTCCACCTTGATCAGAGGACTTCAAGCACTTGCCAAGTGCTTCTCTGAAACTTAGAATGCCTTTTTAGCAGGAAAGTACTGCATAAAGATAAGGACATGCCTGTTACTTCCCTGCCAGATCTATCCCTCCAAGAAGATTGTGAAGAAAATGAACAGGATTCCTCTGGTATGCCTTTATCTCAGTGAGGCCAGGTTGTGCCTATTAGAATTGTCCTGGGAATCAGTGCGGTACTTAACCACCCAGGCTCTTAACCCAGCTATGCAAGTTTTTCATTAGATGTCTCTCTCCTGTCTACTGCTAGACTCAGTTTCCTGAAATGTCACTGAAGTTTCCTGCTGTCCCAACATTCCTGAGACCCTAAGTTCTGTCCCTGGCTTCCTGGGCTCTCTGTTACCAACCCTACCTTCCTACTGGCCACCTTAGGTCTGGCTCTGTTTCAGACAGTTCCCTTCTGTCTCCTACCAGCTATGCCAACACTGGTGTATACCATACTCAGCCCATAAACTTTTTCCCAGTGTTCTGTCTAATTTCCATACAGCCTCCAAAAGTACCACTCCTGGTCCCCCTACTAAGTCTCCTCTATGGAGCTTTACCTCTCATTTCCAGTCCCTATGGACGTTTGCCTTCTTTACCCATTATTCACTTAAATGTTCACAGCCATGGAACCATGGAACAATGGCCTCACAGCTTGGAGGGCTGGACTGGAGAGCACCAAACTGTGCTCTCTAGCTATGGAGTTGAGATCCCAGAGGAGGCACACAGTATTCTGGAGAGCCACAAACCTGGTCTCAGTGATAGCTCTGCCACTTAGGAACCAGGTGACTTCATGGATCTCTTCAGCTGACAGGAGGCTCAGGTATGAGACTATGCTAGAAGACTCTTAGAAACGGAAAGGGGCTAGGCAGCCATTGGCTGCTCTGTTATTACTGGTCTCCCCAAACTGAAGGGTATAACCACCCAGCCAAAATGGGTGCAGAGAGGCACTGGGTAGGGCTGCCTTTAATCATGCTATTCTTAGGCACTAGGGAACACATCTAAAGTGTCAGACAGAACACACTAAACAACTTCAGGGTCAAACTGCCTTCCTGACACACTAGAAACAAGCAAAAGGAGTAAGCAAAATTCAGTGAAATTTACCTAAAGCTTATCCTTGAGACATTTATACTGTACTTCCTACATTCCCAACCTTTGAGGCCCAGAGACAGACTAAGTGATGAGGAGGAAGTGGCCCAGAGGCTTCCTTCAATGCTTTCAGAGATTATTCCTTCCTAGGTCTTCTGCAAAGCCAATGTCCACATGAAGCTGGTATGAGACAGAGACAGCAGTCACCTGAGACCATCTGTGGCCTGGATCCACAAGGACCCTCCCCTCACATGCTGACCAGTGTACAAGAGGACCTTCCCCTTGAATGGGTCTACTTCCTTCAGTGCTCACCCTCACAAAGAGCCAAACAGACCCAGAATGCTCATAAACTGAAAAAACTCCTCACCTTAACCCTACACTGCTTCACTTTCCCTTATCAGCTGCACCCTCCTTTCTCAACTACTCCAGTAAGCTTTTTTCCTGTAGATCCAACACTTATTTCCACAACGGATGTGGTGTGCAATCTTCCTGTTATCTTTAGAGGTCTTCAAGAGCCACCTCTGCTGGAATGAGTGGTCTGAGACTGTTGTGGTCCTACATTTCTCTGCCAAACCCTTTCTCTTCTCTCCATCATTAATTAAAGTGTTCCCTTGGCTTTAAAAAAAATTTTTTTTTAAATCCAAAGCACAAGTGATTGAAAAAAATATAATCTCTGGTTCTAAATGCTCCCTAATTCTGTCTTTTAATTACTTGCACAGACATCCTACTGTACCAAAGATTTAGGATGTTCAGAGTCCTTCCTCTGACCTTACTGTAGGCACCCTGTCCCCAGCTTGTCATAAACACCATTGTAAGTTTCCTAAGGCTTAAAATTTCTTCCAGCTCTATTTCTTAATTACCTTTCTCCTTTATCTCACATTCGACACTTTAAAAAATGAAGTTCTTTTTATGTAAAATGTCTTCCTCATTTTCTCAGCTGATGCCCCAGCTATGCATGTACAGAACCACTGTCCTGCCTGGAATCCTGCCTTCCTTCCATCCATCTATCCTTATATCCATTCGTCCATCCTTCCACCCCTCCACCCATCCTCCCACTCATCCATCCCTTCCTTAGTCACAGTTGTAATATGTGCCCATCCACCTGGGCAGGCCCCTGGCACCATCTCCTAGCTGATCTGACCTGGCTGCTCAATCTGGACAAGCCTCACAGCCTCAGTCCCATGCAGATGTCTATGATGTGACCTGTTTACCTGGACTTTTGAGAATTTCTTCACTTGTTTTGGGTCTATCTCCAGCTAGATCATAAGCACTTCAGAATCAATATGGAGATTTATTTTTGGTTTTTCTAAGCTCTGAGATATCAAGGTTGTGCATTCAATATAAGGATTGTGCAGTCAGCCCTACTGATGGGCAGTGACTGCTGGTAGCGAGAAGCCAGCCTCTGTAAGGGCAAGCAGTCATAATAGTCAGAACACATCAGAGAAAAGGGCAGAGATGGCACAACAAACATATCTCTGGGGACTACCATTTCCAAAATAATTTATTGGCACACATGAAAAGCTGTGCTTTACCTGCCCCCACCCCCCGTCCTTCCAAGAAAAGGTAAAAAGAGTACATGTTTTTAAAAGAAAAACAAAAAATTGTTTGTTGCTGAATGTGGTAGCACATGCCTCTAATCCCAGCACCCGGGAGGCTGAGGCAGGAGAAATGCTGGGAGTTCCATGCCAGCTTCAACTATTTGTTTATCTTGGTTTTTCGAGACAGTCTTGCTATATAGTCCAGGCTAGCCTTGAACTTGCTATGCAGCCTGGGTTAGATTCAAACATGAGATCCTCCTGCCTCAGCCTCCCAAGTGCTAGGATTATAAGCATGAGCCATCATACCTGGCCCTTTGGCTCTTCTTAAAAGTCCAAGGCCAGGTGGCAAAATGATAGTTTATGTATTGGCAAATGCCATCTTCCTGGAGGCTGAAGCCAAGATAAGATAAATTTCCCACTGAGTAGTGACTTCCTGGGAATAGTTAAGAGACTTAGAAAAGCAGTCACTCTTCTAGGATGCCAAGATACCCTGAGATAACTTATTTGGGGTGATATGACCCAATCTAAGCCCATCTATTCCTTCTCCAAGGGCTAATAAAGCAAAAAAACATGTCAGAAAATATATTAAACAACTTTATAACAATTAAGTATCCATATTCCAACTCTAACAGAGTAGTATTTTTTAAAATCTTGGGCCAGGGATTTAGCTCAGTGGTTCTGCCACCTACCTTGCAAGAACAAGGACCTGAGTTCAATCTCTGTGGGACAAAAAAAAAAAAAAATCTTTAAATACATAGTTGCAATCATAATGTATTATAATTTTGTGCTATTTTTTGATTGTCTATACTTGATAGTCTACACTTATTCTGTGGTTGTTGTTGTTGCTGCTGCTATAGTTGTTATTTTGGGCTTTTCTGAGTGTCCGTCTTGCTATGAAGTTCAGGCTGGCTTTGAACTCCCTGTGTAGTAAGGCCCTGAACAATAATCTCCTGTCTCAGCCTCCTGAGTGCTGGGATTATGGGACTGCGCCATTACACCTAGCTAGTCTATAGTTATTCTTTCTGGTCCTTATATTTATAATCGAGTCCATTGACTTTTAATATCCTACTTTCCCAACTTTTTCTGATCATTGCTCATTTGCTGATTTTGCCTGCCTTTAACATTCAATTTTCAGGAACAATAGCTAGAAAACCATTATGAAGCCATACATATTTTTTAAAAGGATTTACTTGAGGGCCAGGGATTTAGCTTAGTGGTTTTACCACCTGCCTTGAAAGTGCAAGGTCCTGAGTTCAATCTCCTGTACCAAAAAAAAAAAAAAAAAAGGATTTACTTGAAATATTGCAGGTGCTGGTATGATTTGCTAGCTTGGCTCTTAGAAGGATTATACAGTTTTAAAATTAACTTTACTATTTATTTACTTATTTAGGTATTGGGGATCACACCCAGGGTGTCAGTCTCATGGATGTTAGGTAAGTGCTGTAGCATTGAGATACATCCCCAGCAGTTTTATTTTCTGAGGCAAGGTCTTGCTAAATTGTCCAGGCTGGTTTCAAACTTGTGGACTTTCTGTTTCTACCTCCCAAGTGCTGAGACTACAGGCATGAGCCACCATGTCTAGCTCAACTTCATAAAAAAAATTTTTTTTTTTGAGACAGTTTCTTGCTGTGTAGTCCAGGTTGGCCTTGATCTCAATACATGGCTCATGCTGGCTTCAAATTTGTGGCAATCCTTCTTCCTCAGCTTTCTGAGTGCTGGGATTATAGGCATGCACCATCATTCCTAGCAGCTTCATAATTTTTGATCTACTCCTTATGACAATTAGTATCACTGAAGAGTGTCACCAAACTAGTGCTGAATCGCTCCTGTGAGACCTTAAAGTAGTAACCGCAGTTTTAGGAATGACATTAACTCAATGATTCATAAACAGAAAACAGCAAAGAATGAGCTGCTTTTACACACACAAAAAGCCAAATTCCCAACTAAAACATAATGATTAACTTTTATCTATATTAAAGCAATCTAGTAAGTAGTAGTGAATATATTCCATTTCACTCTGAGTTATCTTTTAGGTAACAGTGATGAGAGCACTGTTTAGAACACTATATATATATCAATTAAAATCAAGAGTATCCTACACAATAAAAGATAATCTTAGGCTGGGTATGGTCGCACATGCCTGTAATCCCAGCACTCAGGAGGCTAAGGAAAGAGGATCGTTGAGTTGGAGCCTAGGTTACACACTGAGTTCAAGGCCAGCCTAGACTACATAGCAAGACCCTATCTCAAAAACCCAAAAAATAGGAAAGAAGAAGAAAAAAAAAGATAACCTTTATATTAATCAAATAAGTCTGACTAATGTGAAATTTTGTAGAAAAAAGGCATGATTTGCCTTTCATTTAACTGGGTGTCTAGTGAGTCACTTTGTACCTGAAGCACTACTAAATAAGATTGATTGATTAGAAAAAATGAACAAATGAAATCAATTGTTTGAGTTTAATGCCATTCATTCTGTGATTAAAAGTTACAAATGCTCCCCAAAACCTCTACAAAGGACTGGTTAAAGTTAAAACTGTATATAAACTGGATACGAGCTATTCTATTTAGCTGAGGAAAAACATAGTTTTAAATCCACATGGTTAAAAATGGTGAAGTTTTAAAAAAAGGCTGATAACTGTATTTTATCCTTCTAAATGCAATTACTTACATGATTGATATTTGTCTATGTGCCTTTTAAATGTCAAGACATTTGAATATAACAATGGAAATATTCAAGTGACAGAAGCATTTTAACCTGTGGTATAGTAATACAGTCAGTGTACCAAGGGTCAATTCAATTTTCATCAAAAGCAGCAAAACCAGTGACGCGGTCTTCAAATTTTTTTCTGAATTAATCCTTTTAGCCAACAACTACCATCTCAAAAGTGAAGGCATTTATTCTGGGAAGGAGTGTCCTCCTCCCAGACACATGCACTTTTCTCTATGTCAGGAGGGTCTCTTGGCGCACAACCCTTGTCTGAGTCATTTCAAAGCAGAAACAATACACAGAAGCCAGGATCTCTCCGTTCACTGATCTGGCAGTGGAAATAACACCCAGGAAAGGAGATAACTATATTGTGATTTCACATAATTAAAGACAGAGGTGACAGTAATAAGCCTATTCTTCTGTAGACTGAGAAAGAGCTCTAAAAAACTGTCTTCTTATATTTAACCTTTCAAGATTCATTTGTAAGTGAGAAAATGAGACTGAAACAAGTTCTCCAAAAATTAGCTGTTGAGTGTGGTTCTTACATGGACTAAATCTGGCAAGGAGATGACCATGAGACCACATAAATGCAATGGGACATCCCTAGGTCTCACTGAATTGTTTCATGGGCAATAATATGGTCACAGGGAGAATAAGTGAAGAAATAAAAAGTACTAAAGACTAATCAAATAGATTATATCCCAAAATGAAACAAAGCCAACTCCAAAATTAAAAAACAAAAACAACCCTACAACAATGCTGAACAACCTCAACTATAATGAAAGGAAAAGTCTACATTATAAATGTTCTGGAGGAATTGATTAAATAAAAAGAGCTATTGGTGTCTGTCAGATGGCAATGAGGTCAACAAGAAAGCCAGGCACACAAGCACTCAGGGCTGCATTCTAAACTGGAATAATTAAGCTTTATTTCCTTCCTGTGTCACCAATCATTTTAACCTTTTATTTATTAGGATGCCAAGGCAGAGCAAACAGAGCACAATTAATAGGTTAAATTTATTTTACACCAGGACCATTAAAAGATTTGGTTGAAATTTCTCCCAAATTGCTTTCAGATATTTGGCAAGTGAGAACTGATACAAGAAAAGTTCAACATTTTCAGTTCTCACTGTGGTGAGCTCTCACAGGCCTAGGAAGGCTCACACCTGCAAGAAGTGCTGTTGTTTTATATTGTGGACACACAGCTCAGAGAGGGGTGCTGAGTCAGAAGGGTGCCTCCAAATCTGTACTCTGAATTAAGACCCTGGATGCCCCTGCCCAGCCAGCTCTTTACATGGCAAAAGCAACATTGTGAAATTGCTGAACATTCCTATTGATTGCAGCAAAAAATGAGGGTCTGGCTACCACCTCTGCATTCCCAATATTCAAAACATATTTGTTCCAGGAGTTCAAATATCTTCTAGTTCTCATTATAATTTGAAAAGTAACACTTTTAAAACCTACAATTTAAAACAATGAACCAATAGTGTGATTTTTATTTTTATGATACTTGAAAACAAATATAGCTGGAATTCAGTGAATAGAAATCGGCATGTCAAACGATAATAGAAGATTATGTAGGTAAAAAGAAAAATTAAAAGAAACAGTAATTATATCAAAGACAGGTTTATAGAAAACATCACTGGTGAACTTTGTAGGTATAGACTTGGTTAAAAAGAATTGCTAACCTGACATTTTCTCTAACACTGTCATTACACTGTGCCAATCTTTATGGCAGTCTCTGTAAAAGCTGCTGAATGCAGATCAGAAAACTGGAGCTGATTAAGAACTATTTATATGATCTGTGGGTCAGAATGGATTAGTCTCCTGTGGTATGTCAGTCGAGAATAAAGTTTTAAAGAAGTGACTTCAGTATATTTCTTATAAATGGGCAGTACCAAAATCTAGGTGTTAGAATGCTACAGTTCAGATGGGCAGCACAAAGAATTTTTAATTACTTCTATTTGTTCACTGTTTATAGTTCTGACTTAAAAAATATTTGAAGTTTGGCTTTATAATACATTGTCCTAAGCTGGGTATGGTGGCACTTGCCTGTAATTCCAGCAGGAAGATATCTGCAAGTTTGAGGCCAGCTGGGGTACACAGTGAGATTCTATCTCAGAAATATCCCCATGTATTGATTTTTATCAGTCTTATAGTTTGTCTATAGTTCATTAATTCATTCACTATTTGTATAGTGAACACAATGTGTGCCAAGCACTCATTTAATGCTACAGACAACACAGAAAATAAGACAGGCGCACTCCCCTGCACACTTCCCTGTCCTTCTGGAGTTTACACTCCATTCCATGGCACATGGATATTAAGAGGGCTGATTATTACCTTAGTGATTTTAGAAATTAGATGCTGTTGCTTTAAGTTGGTTGGCATGAAATAAATTATCTTTGATATGGAAGGCCAGTTAAGATTATAAAAACTGTAAAGTTCTAAGTATATTGTATCAACCTATCATTAACTATTGTCTAAAAAAAAGTCAGTTTAAGTTGATTTTAGAATATGAGGACTTCAAAAATGTAATTTTTGGGGTGGGTACCAGGGATCAAACTCAGGACCTTTGTGCTTGTGAGGCAGGCAGTGAAACCACTGAGCTAAATCCCCAGCCCAAAAATAATTTAAAGTAACATTTTTATTAACTCTGGTGCTTAATTAAGATCACTGAACCAGAATCATAATGTATTTAACCAGTGTGGATTATCTTTTACATGACTATTCATCTTTAACTCCTTTTTATAAACTCCTTTTACTGTTCTTCATCACGGTATATGTTTTATAACTTATTATCTTTGCAAAAAGAAACACACATTGGAACAAAGCCCACAGAGCAAAATTTAACACCTGCAACAATTGAAACAAATATTTTAGTATGGCAATATGTTTGTATAGAACAGAAAGTCCCAGCGGTAAGAGCACTGGTGACTTAAAAAGCAGTGGTTAGAGCATTTATTTATGAAAAGGGCAAGTGTGGAGGAAATGGTCAGTAAATTGCATTTCAAACACAACTGCCTGGGGTCCATGACAGGAACAAGCACATCTGTGAATGCAAAAGACAGAAAGATGGTCAGATGGAGACACAGTCAAGGGACAGTTGGCAGGATGGCAACCTTGACAGTGATGTCTTGGTCTTATTCATATTCTGTCAGTCCTTTCTCTTTCATGGAGGAAACCAGACTTTCTGGAAAAGTCAGTCAGCATCAAGGACTATGGCACACTGCCAACCCATGCCCCAATACATCTCTGAGCAGCAGCCCTGACAGCTTGTTTCTTTTTCTAAGACTAAGTGGGGCTAAGATGAGGGTACAGTCAGGAATGCACCTCATAGCTGCCTGGCACAGGCGATCTGCATGAGGGCTCCCGGAGTGGGCCGGTATCCTTGGAGGTCTGTTTCATGAGAGGTCTTCCCTACCTTTCCAACCCCAGTAGGGGGAGGCAGCCTACGGAACTTTTTATTTTTTAAAAAAATTTTTATATATGTATTTGGTATTAGGGATCGAGCTCAGGACCTTGCGCTTGCGAGGCAGGCGATGGTACCACTGAGCTAAACCCCTAGCCCTGGAACTTAGTTTTAAAATTTCCTTTGGAGCAAATTGTCTGGCACATGGCAAAGCCCATTTATAAGGGATGTCCAAAAACTTACTGAGTTTTGGTTTGGATATTTAAATGTAAATGTCACAGAAAAGCTATGCTGATAATAATGACACCAATAACGTTTTTTTGGTACTGGGGATCGAACTCAGGCCCTTGTGCTTGTGAGGCAGGCACCCAAACCACTGAGCTAAATCCCTGGCCCCATTTTTTTTCAGGCTAGGAAAGTTTTTAGGGGAAGTAAGAATAGCTCCTGAATGTCCAGGATGGGTCTTTAGTGGGTGGCCCAATGACTGCAATTTGTGTCACTTTACAGGGGTCTTTCACATTACCTCATTTAATCCTCAGAGCTATGTTGGAGAAGTTCTCTAATTGGCTCAATATTTCACACAAGTGCACAGTAAGGGCAGATTTAAAAAATAATCTTTCCTTTCCCATTATCTCACACATAAGCAGTAAAAACATGAAATGCTTGTCTGCATGATATTGATTAGGTAAACTGTTGAAAGAGGAAAGACCCCTAAGGATCAGGATAGGCCAACCCTATCTAAGGGTGGGATGAGCCTGGAGACCAAGGTTGGGAAGAAGAACAAAAAAAAATGGGAATGGGCCAAGCTATGAGAGTGTGTAGCGACCCTGGTGTGGACCAAATACTGGCTCCTTTCCACAGAAGGAAGAAAAACAAAGACAATGATCATATTAATCAATTAGTCTTCTGTTTCCAACTTCAATTCCCAGAGCTAATTAATTGCTTCATTAAGTAGGGGATTCTCTCTTGATTTAGGTCATTAAAGAATATTACTAGATAAGACCCAACTGGTGTTTCCAAAATGTCTGCATCTCAAACCCTTGATAGGGCTTCAGGTCAGGATGAGAATGAGGTACAGACATGACCTTGGAGGTGTGGCTCCAGCCCTGCTTCTCACCTCGTACTGCAGGCTGCATCTCAGCACACTGCTTCAACATCCGCTTCTCTTAGTTTTGAAGCTAACGTTGGGGTAAATGCTCTCATCTAACTGTAGTATGTTGTGTCTAATATTAGTTTTATTGTGCCAGGATGACTGACAAGGGTTTAACTGCTTTCTCTGATAAATGGTGGTTCAACTGACCAATAGTAGCTCACTCTTACTGTTATTAGTCTGATGTATTCTAATTTATGAAACAAAATAGGCAATGGTTTCTCCTATGACACATCCTGCTCAGTGACTGTGTCATCACCAAACATTCAGAAAGGATCAGTTATGCTAAAAATGTTACATTAACTACCACAACACAGAAATGTGTGAAGGGCATAGTCCCTGCCCTTCAGGGTACTGATAGTCAGAAAGGACAAAGACAACTGGAAAAAATGGGGAGCAAGGGCCTAGGCACCCAGTGGTTGGAGTCCAGAGGGCCAGACTGGCTTCCATATTTAAACACCATGACTCACCTCCCTGGGAACTCTGGTCTTATTTAAGCACACCCCAAGGCTCCTTTAAGGGGCAAAGACTGGACAAAGCACTAGGGCCAGATAAGTGGAGAGGTGAGAGAGAGATAAACAGGTACACAGTTTTAGATCTTGAGAAGTTTATTGTAAAAAAGAAGACATGATGCATGAACAAAGTTCATGCCAGCAAGAATCAAGCAAAATAGACTGGGTGTTGTGGCACACACCTATAATCCCAGCACTTGGGCAGGAGGATGGCAGCAAGTTTGAAGCCAGCCTGTGCTACACATTGAGTTCTAGGCCAGCCTGCACTACAGAGTGAGACTCTGTCTTATCCATATCCCAAAGAAAAGAACAAAGCAACACAAGCGCAGAGACCACCATGAGAGTAAGGACTGATTGGTTGGTGGGGCTGATTTGAGGTTGTGGAAAGCCCTCTGAAGTGGGTACCAGAAAAAGAAAAAATGAAGTGGCTCCTGTAGTGGTGACATGAACTGGGAGAAAGAAAAAGGCTTCTAGCCAGGGGACAGCATGTGCCAAGCCAACTCTCAGACAAGACTCAAAAAGCGATGTTCTACCTTCAATGATGCCCAAACAGACAACTGTGGGATATTTCTAACTGCTTTCCTACACATGGGCCCTTCTCCACAGCTCCACTCCACCAAGTCACCCTGAATTCATTTTTCTACAGCCTCTCCTCAGGTCAGCCCCTGCTCGGCAAAGAACTGAGTACACACTGGCACTTTATGACATGGCCTCAAGGTAACTGTGCTCATCTGTGTTCTGTTCCTTTATAGCACATTTGCTGTGTATGGGTCAGGCAGGAAATACTTTCATCTTAGCAGGCTGAACACTGCAACTCCTCATCTCTGCCCTGAATACAAAAATTGTCCCAGACAGCAGGTAAAGGGATGGATGTGGCTGGTCTGTGGCTACAATCTGCTGACTGGTCTCCTTTCTGCCCTCTGTGGACCTGCCTATGAGGTGCCAAGCACATGCTAAGAGGTGAGTGTGCAAAGTGAACAAAAGGCCTTTGTGTGTGCATTGCGGTCTAGCAGGGGCAACCACAGGACTGTTAATGTTGGTCGGAATGCTAGAGCCAAACCAAATTTCCCTTCCTCTGACTTGCTCAACAAACACTGGAGTAGCGTGAAGTGGAAGGCAGCCCCTTGCACACTCTGCACATTCAAAGGCAGGTGATATATTATTATTGTTATTTTTTTTTTTGGTACCAGGGATCAAACTCGGAACTTTGTGCTTGCAATTGGTGGTACCACTGAGCTAAATCCCTGGCCCAGATGCTATAAATTTAAATGGATGGTGCCTTATTAATCAACACATGAATGCAAATTTTAGATCCTCACTATTTCTCAGTGGGGAAAATACTACAAGATGCAAAGGCAGACTTCTAAAGACCATAAACATAAGAGACTGAATGTAAATAGGAGATAGAAGCTGATGTATATATTTCATATATTTAACACTGACAATCCTGTGACCATCCTCCAGCTGGGTGGAACAACTTTTATTTAGTGCACAAGCAACTCTGCAGATTAGGCCAAGGAGATGTGGCTACTCTGAGTAGACATGGAAATGTAAATGTGGCTAAGGAACTGTACAAGGAACACCATATTCTGTGAAGTACCAATCAGCAAATTAAACAACCTATTAAACTACCTTTACAGCACACTGCTGGTTAGAAGTGTACTATAACCCAGAATGCAGAAAATTCCACAGGAGCTTATAAAATCTTGCTAGAAGCATTAAAAATTCTTGGCCATTTCATTACTTATTATTCAGCAAATGTTAATATTTCTCTTTGTATTCCTACTGGAGCTTGAAATTAACATGGCTTTTTGTTTATTTCTTCATTTCTGCATCCTTGTCAGCTCATCTCAGGAATGTAGTTTGTTAGCTAGCTGCTGCAGAGCCAAATAAAAAAGCCTAAAGAAGCTCAAACATTGAGGGGTAAAAGGCTCTGCATGAAAACACATTTGTGTTTTAACTCTCAGAAGTAGAACAGTTAGCTCAAAATAAATATTTAACATCTAGGATGCTTTTATCAAGAATCATTTGACATGGACATCAGTCTTTTTCCATTCCTAAAGCCAGAACCACAGGGAGCAAAGTTCCAAGCAAAAGGATGGAAGGTTGGGAAGGGAGAGTGAATGGAGAACTTTCAAAGGGAAAACAATCTCTAAGAATGTCTTTTGCCTCTCCCTCCCCTAAGAATCATTAATCTGCATTTAGCATAAATTTAGCATTTTCAAATCACACAGGGCAATGTTCCCACTGCCCCTGGACTATTTGTGCTGGATTCCAGCCTGGCTTCCCACACTGATTCCTATTTCCACCTGGTCTCAACTTTGATCCTCAGAGGTGGGACCTGAGAGGGAAAGACTCCCCTGGGCCTCAGGCACCAGGGGCAACAAGCCATAAGGATAGGACTGGGTGACCCTGGGCAGAGGCGAGTATTAGGTTTACGCTGTTGATTGAATACCTCCCTGGGGAGGTGCCTTAGGTTTTGAGGGGATGCCGTTCTTCCTGGGCTTTCTTTTGCAGGAAACTTGACAGACATGTGCACTGAAAGGCCTCAGGCCCAGGGGATGGGGAGTAGGTGGAAAATGGCTTGAAGAAATGCCTCCAATGTGGCAAGTCATCTTTAAAACTTCCAGGTTGGCCGAGAGGCTTCTGGAGATGGAACCTTCCCACATTTGGGGGACATGAGCACTTACGTGTGTTTCTTGAACCCCCAACCAGGACAAGAAGGCACAGCCTGCTGTACCACTTGACTGGTAGCCTGTCGTTTGGGAACACAGTCACCTGGGAAGTCCTGAGTGTGTTGTTTCAAGCCCTCTTCCACAGGGCTGTGACTAGCCCATCTCATGCCAGGGACCCAGGGAGGGGCCACACAGCACCCCTGCCTGCTGTGCTCCTGGGAGTGTGGTCATGCTATACTCCTCCTTCCTCCTGGGACATTGACACTCTGCAGGACAAAGCCAAGCTGAGTCACTCCAAGACACAACCACTCTCTCATCTTTATTCTAGGTACACTTTACACTTGAGGAGTTGGGAACACATCTTTCCTGATATAAATTCCACTCTGATAGAGTCTTGGGTTTCAACTGGGTCAATACGACTGCAACATCAGACCACTTGAAAACTGTATTTAAACTTGGAAAGTCTGCTCTCCTCCTTGGCCTGTGGACAGTGAGAACATGCAGCCATCCCAGATCAGGATGGGGACAAACTGGAGGTGCATGGGGAAAAGGGAAGAAGTGGTCCTGTTTTTTCAGCCCCTTCCAAGTCTTTATTAGCTGACTCAGAAATTTTGTGGTCAGTTTTCAGAACACCAAGCACCTTCCCATTTAAAATGGAATAGGAATCTACTTCCAAAGCCAAAAGATTTCTGGATTACCTGTTAACAAAGTGAGCCCAAAAGCTGTGCTTTGAGCTTCTCCCCCATCAGCATAAGCAATCAAGAGGTGACTATGAAGCTTGGTGTGGTGGTGCATACCCATAATCCCAGCACTTTGGGAGGCTGACGCAGGAGGATCACAAGTTAGTGACTTAGCAAAACCTTGCCACCACCACCAAGGGGGTTTGCTGGGGAGGTAATTCACTATGAAGGCTTTGAGTTCATTCCCCAGCACCAAGAAAAGAGGTGAATATGAAACATGGCCCTCACTGGGTACTAAACACCACATAAAGAAAGTGTCTCACTTATATGAACTTTAAGGATGCCATATCTACCATGAGAGAGCACAAAAATCTTCACAATGAAAATCTTTAAACTCCTGGATATAGCCTGGGTTTCCATTCACCAAGTCAAGTCCACATAGCAGGTTCTGCTCCTGGGGTGGGAAGCCCATGTTCCCAGAGCAGAATCTTCCCTACAGCAGGGCTACCACCTGCTTCCAGGAAGCCTCCCCTAGAACTTTTCAGAGTGCCCTGGCCTGGTCTGGCTCCATGCTTTCCAGCCCAGGCATCCAGTGGGGCCCTCAAGATCTGGACCATTTGCTTTTGTTGACACTGCTGTTACTAAAGGTATGCTGTAGATGCCGAGGTACAGGTCCCAGGCAATGCTCAGGCTCAAGGTAAAGTACCATGTGGCACTTGCCCTTGGTGCAGACTTGAGACCACACTTCCTCTTTTCATTCCTAGAAGAGCTCCTTTCATTAGCTCAATATTGATGGGATGCAAAGCCCTTGTAGTCCAGTCCCAAGTGCCCTCCACAGCCTCATCATTTGCCTCCCTCCCTCCTTCACTCACTCACAAAACACCCACTGAGGACCTATAAGGAGGTGAGCACTGGGCCCTGGGCATACTGAAGAAAATCCACGTCCAATGTCAGGATGCTCATACGGGAGCAGCAGGCCTATAGATGCACAGGTGTAACAGCCCCGGAAGCGAAGGTCCTCTGGGGCATACAGAAAGATGTCTTTTCTGTCCCCCTCGGCTGGCTGGCTATCCCCAGCTGTGCCTGCTCCTGCTTCTGGGTCCATTTGGGTAGGACAGTACTGACCGTGCATTACTCCAGCCGCTACAGAAGTTGGGGCTCTCCAAGCAAGAGCTTTACTCATCTCTCCCCACTGCAAGGTGCTGCTCTGCACAGGGTTACTGCTGTTTCAAATGTCCCCAACGGAACATCTCAGAGTCACAGCAAACCCTCACCAGTCCTGTCCAAGAAGCCTATGTCACCCTTTCCTTCCAACAGAGGGGATAGGAGTATGTGGAAGGCTCAGCCAGAACACTGAATGCTGGACCCAGCTTGGCTGCCCATGACCTGTGTGCCCCCTGAAGTCTCTTCTCATGTCTGCCCCGACCTGTTCCCTCACTGCAGGACCATGGAGGCTCCTTTCCTGAGGCTGTCGTGGTATCACAGGGCCACAGGAAAGGCATAGAGTGGAGGAGAAACCTCATCTTTTCAAAAAGTGACAAAGCAGCAGATGCCAGCCCTCTTGGTGTTGAAAAGAAAATGTGGCTGCACTCCAGGACACAGCCTTTTCCCCACCAACACACTGTGGCCAGAAGAGGTCACTCATTCATTAGCAAACCAAACCTTGAGGCTGCCTGTGCATGATTCCACACTACCTAGAGGGCCTGGCTTTCAAAGGTGGAGCCTGACTTTGCTAATTCGCACTTATCTGTATGATAGACATATGCTATATGTCAGAGAATAAAAACTCTTTGAGTTTGAGGCCAGCTTGAGCTGCACAGTGAGTTCAAGGCCAGCCTGTGTCTCAGAAAAACAAAACAAAACAAAACAAAAATCCACACACAAAAAAGAGGTAGCCTAGCTGGGTGGTCTGGATCAAGGCCTCTCACTGGATATAACCAACCAAGCTGACTGGTTTCCAAACTCACTAACACAACTGTTGGCCAGAGTAAGAAGAGGGAGAGCCAGGAATGATAGCACATGCCTGTAATTCCAGCATTTGGGAGGCTGAGGCAAGAGGATTGCTGCAAGTTCAAGGCAGCTGTGTTACATAGTGAGTTTAAGGCCAGCCTGAGCTACA
>NW_022900928.1:97266703-97281890 GCF_012274545.1 Fukomys damarensis | reverse complement strand
AAAAAAAAAAAAAAAAAAAAAAAAAAAAAGTGATCTATTTTTCTGTATTACAAATATACCAACAGAATCTTTTTCTCTTGTGGTTTTTAAGGGCTGCAGATGCTTTACCAAACAGCTGTAAATATTTAATGGGCTTGGAATTTGGGCAGGGATATGTATACAGAAATGTTTTTATTGTGGGAAAATATGCATAACATATAATTTACCATTTTAACCATTTTTAAGTGTATAGTTCATTGTTCCTAAGAATATTTACACTGTTATGCCAACATCTACCTCCAGAGCTCTTCTTATAATACTGAAACTGTACCTTTTAAACAGTAACTCCTCACTGTCTCCTCCTCAAGTCCTTGGCAGCCACCATTATTATGCTTTCTGTCTCTAGGGTCAAATTCATGACTACCCTAAAAACCTCATTCACACAGAAAGAGTACATGATTAGTTTACTTCACTTAGCATAAATTCCTTAGCTCCTTCGTCCACGTTGTAGCATGTGTCAGAATTTCCTTCTTCTCTTAGGTTGAATAATACAGTAATGGGCTAGGGATTTAGCTCAGTGGCACTGTGCCTGCACTGCAAGTGCAAAGTCTTGAGTTGGATCTCTGGTGGAGGGGGGGATGACGACAAAACCACAGTATTCCACAGATGCACAGAATACGTGTGGTTTATCCATGTGTCTGCAGATAGACATTGTGCGGCTTTACTTTTGTGTACTATGGATAATGCTGCCTTGGGAATGAGTGTACAAAAATTTCTAAGTGTGTTATATATGCAACATTATTTTGACATAATAAATATGCTTTAAACATCATCAACAACTGTGTCACTGATACAGCATTGTTTGAGCCTGTGGCTGGCAATGCTCCTGTGCTGAGATCACTCCAAGGCTGGGAGAGTTTCAGGGTGGAGACCTCTCCCTGCCCTTTTGGGTGGGGCTGTCCCTGCCTGGTTCATGCTGGGTTAGCTCAGCTTAGTGGGGATCAACAATGGCTACAATGAAAAGCAGTTTTAACTTTACTTAAAATATCACTGTTTGTGGCTTAACCCCTTCAAAAATAATCTTCTATAGTAAAACATACACGTTCTTTCAAAATTCAAACAAACGTCCCTGTGGAGACAAATGTACCTTGAATTATAACTGTTGCAAAGAAAATATTTATAACCAAACGTTGGCTCTTCCAAAATTCAGCTAATGATTCTAAACATGGTGGGAATTTCAAAAAGGCACCAACAGTAAGATAATAAAGAAGAAAGTTCTTCCCTTCTCTCTAGAATGGAGGCCAAATGTGGCCAGCAGGCGTATGGAATTGGTCTTTACCTACATCAGGTGGCATTTATCATCACTGAGGTTGGGGTTGGGGCCCAGGCTTTTGCAGCTTAACCATGGCCGTGTTGGAGCCAGCTGCAGGAGACAGAGGGAGCGTGTATGAAAGCACCCTATCCACCAAAGGACCCTCAAGCTGTGGGGATGATGAAAAAAGACAAGTGATAAATAAGGAGGTGAAGGCTTATTTATTTATTTATTATTATTGTTGTTTTTTAAGTCAGGGTCTTCCTAAGTCCCTATACTGCCCAGGTTGGGCTGGAATTTTCAATCCTCCTACCTCAGTGTCCCAGAGTGCTGGGATTATAAACATGTGCCACCACACCCAGCTATGAAATTTTATACATCTTTCAAAACTCTAAATGCCTGACATGGTATAAATTAATTTACATTTAATAAAATATTTATCAAGGCTTTAGGAGCCTGAGATATAGGATACAATGATGAAAACAATATAAAACACACTGAATACAGAACACTCAGTATTACTTATGAATTTGGGTTTTAATTTTAACAGAGTAGGGATGTAAACTGTGTCTGGCCTTGGCTGCACTCCCTCATGCATGTCTAAAGTCCATGATGCATGCTCACCAGGATCACCATGGCAGGTACCCGGACTATGGCCTGGATTCCTAAGTGTGCAAACCCAAGCAGTATGAGACAGGTCTGGTAGGCAGCCCCTCCTGCCCAAGCTAAGCCAAACTGGGGCCCAAACAGCTCCTTTTATGTTCAGTTATATTCTCAGGCAGTCTGGGGGTTAAAGGGGGAGGAGTCCAGACATGAGATTAAACAAAGTTCCCAGAGGCTTTAAAGCAAAGATCAGTGGAAAGACTACAGTCTAGGATTCCTCTTAGCCAGGCTACGCAAAACTGGGAGAAATGTACCCTGGTTTTCAAGCAAAATGGATTTTTGTCACCCCAGCCCACCATAACATGCTACCAGAGTGGGCAAACATGCATGGCTTCTGACCTGGAGGGACAGCCCACTGGACCAACACACATGCACCCTGTCCCTCCTGCTGCCAGACAAGACCTTGACCATGTGGGTCTGGAGCTGTGGCCTGCATCACCATGAGACACCTCTTCCTCCTGTTTTCCTGCTCCACTATCTGCACCTACCTATATTCAGCCTAATAGTTCTGTCCTGCTACTACTCCCTGGGGCTCCCTGTCAAGTAAATAATAACTGGACTTCTGAATAGCAAAATCTGAGGAAGGCAGCCAGAGACTAGAAGACAGACGAAAGTTAGCAAGACTGGACCCTCAATTCTCTCACCTCCAGAGTTTGGGTCAAAATTATGGCCAGAGGGGCAGCAGCTGGTGTTGCTGTTGGGGTCTCTTCCCTGGGCTATGCTGTCAGGAATCAACCCTATGAAAGGTAAAGGCTCTTCTTTATTCTCAACCACCACCTAGAACCTTAGCATTAAATCCTCCCTGAAAACTATGAAAACAACATTTATAAATCAATCCTATGTCTCCAACTTTTAATTTTTAAAAATCTTTAGTTTTTTTGAGGCAGGGTCTTGCCACGTGTTCAGGCTGACCTTGAACTCACGGGGATACTCTTGCCTCTGCCTCCCAAGTGCTGGGATTATAAGCATGTGCCACCACATTTGGCTTTGACTATTTTTTACCTGAGGTGAATTCCCATGAAAAATTACTTTCTCTTTTCCCACCTCCCACCCAAGCAACATCCAGAAACTTAAAAACAGTAATGTACATTATAAGTAGCATTCTCTTAAATGTATATTTAATATCACCAGGACAGAACCTGGGAAAATGAAAGTCATAAGACTTTCGGGTATGTTCAGAAGTTTATGTACACTGGAAACTTCCCTAATTGCCAGCTGGCATACCTAGAGCAAGTGCTAAAGATTCATCTTTGTTCAGCCTGGAGGAGCTCACTGACTGACCTATTTGGATGCAGCACAAACATAGCCATGAAACCCGCTATGTGGCCCTCGAGAATTGGACAACAGACTTCAGGCAGGGTGCTATTCTTCGGCAAGAAGAACTTACCTATACCAAGCACATGCAATCAGAGAAAAGTAGACATGTCCTGCTGGTGTTACTGGGGCTGCCTGATTCAACTGCCACAATGAAGTCTACCTACCAAAGAGAACTTTGATGTGCTTAAGATTGAGGTGTAGCTAGGTCAAGTGTATTGTCTTGAAGTTCTGTGTTTTGCATGCTTATAAAAAACAATTAATTTAGCCAGGCCTGGTGGCACACACTTTGAAATCCCAGCACTGGGAGGCTGAGGCAGGAGGACTGCAAGTTCAAGCCCAGCCTAAGCAACTTAGAAACTTAGTGAGACTCTGTCTCAAAATAAAAAATAAAAAGGTGGGGATGTAGGTCAGTGTGAAGGCCCTGTGTTCAATCCCAAGGGCTTCAATCAATCAATTAAAAAAAAATAGCTCAAAATTCAGTTTGGAATGAAAATAAATATTCCTTGAGAAATAGCCCAGAATTATCTTCACACAACATTATTTATATCTATTAGCTAAATGGCAAGCTCCTTGGAGGTACAATCTTCCTGTCCAGGTTATCCTGTGTGTGTGGTGGCCACTGGCACTCAGTCTGCTGCAGGGGAGGCACTTAGAGCCATTCTTGCCCCAGGACAGAATGGCTCTCTCCAAGCCTGCTTGTCCCTGTGGGACACAGCTCCCCACTGGTCCTCGGGTAACATGAAACTAACTGCCTGTGAGACCTCATGGCCTAGAACTCCAAAGTCAGGGCTTGTACTTTGCTAGAGAAAAGTCAGAACAATTGGGGTCTAGAGATTTCTGGCACCAGAGTTAGAAAAAGAGGAGGCAGTAAGAGGTGGAGGGATGAGCAAGGAAGCAGGAGAGCATCCCTGACCAGTATGGGGACAGAGGTCTTCAGGCTACCTCCCAAGCTGGACAGGGCACTGAGACGCAGGCATGGGCTGGGACATCCTTGGCCCAAGGTCACCCAGTGCAGCTGACACCACAGGTTTAAAGCCTAGCAGGGACAGTGCCTGGAAAACAAGTTGAACCCAGAGGAGCTCCAGAGCACCCCAGAACACTTGTTTGCTAGCCTAAGCCAGTCTGGAGCAATATGAAGGCTTCACAGTCCCCAAGCTTGAGAGAGCCCATCTCCTGCTATGGCCTGAGCACCAGACATGGAGGGAGGAGAGCACTAAGGGCCAGGAGCAGTGACACACAATGCCCATGCCCTATAGCCAGGCATGGCAGATCTCCACCTCAATGCCTATAGCCTGCACATCTTCAGCACCTGGCCAGTGCCTTAGGCCCAGTGTGGATTCAAATAAATTGGCCCAGCAGGAATCGGTAATGAAGAAACTGTGTTAGACAATTGCCAAGCTTACCCTTGGGGCCCCAGCACAGGGATTCTGTGGGAACCTTTTCTTCAGACAAAAGGAAAGCACCCTTCCTTGTTATCAGCCTGGTTTTGGCTGGGCATTCAGTTAGCTGCAGAGCTGGTTTATACATCCCTTTAGTTCCATAGTTTCCATTGTGTAAACATCTGGCACTGTTGCTGATAAAGCTGAGTGTCAAATAACACAGTGGTTGCTGGTATTTAGCACTCTGATGGGCCCTTTAACATTCTAATTAATAAAGCTCAGGGTTTGTATCTGTGGAGAAGGTGACTACAAACTTCTGCTCTTGTGTGATATACTAAGAAAACAACACCAGAGATGCAATGCTCCTGAGGCTTGCTTTTTTGAGTCTCAGCCCCCTCGACATATGTTGCCTGGAATCATGTAAACTCTGCTCTGGCACCACTGGGAACACAACTGCTTGGAACACAATTCAGGTATGAGAAACTGAACCAAAACAACAGCTCAACCCTTAACCTCACCAACTTCCACAAACTCTGCGGAACAAGTATGCATACACTGCCTGACAATAGAGACCCAGCAGGACAAGGCTGTAAGCTCTGCTCCCTCTTGGCTCCAGGTCCTGACACAAGATGGACTCTCAATTTGAACATGTGTAACTGGGGATAAAACAGAGGTGCTCTAATTGTTTAATGAAATCATGTACATCATGGTGCTCTGTCAAGTGCAAAATTATATTTATACTTAAAAACAATGAATTAAGAGTTGTGTCTTAAGGAAAAAAAAAACCCAAATTTGGGGGGGACTAGAAATATACTATAATATATGTATTTTTCCTTTCAAGGAGGGTATTAAATCTACCAAAACCAGAATATTTAAAAAGAGAAGATTTTTAAAAATTTGTATATATGGGCCGGGGATTTAGCTCAGTGGTTCGGTGGCCTGCCTTGCAAGCGCAAGGACCCGAGTTCAATTCCCGGTAAAAAAAAAAAAAAAAAAAAATTTTTGTATATACTAAGCTCGTGTGGTGGCACACAACCAATTCTAGGACTCAGGAGGCTGAGTGAGAAGGATCACCATGTTCAAGGCCAGCCTGAAATGCATAGAGACCCTATCTAAAAATAAATATATATTTTTATATTTCTTAAAATTTAAGAAAGGTGAAGTTTTTAATATAAAAACATGCGTATCTATACATAGATAGAAAACAGGCCAGTGCTCAAAGAAATTACTAATCTGGTACAATTTGTTTTTTTCCCCTGAAATTTTATTTTAATGTAATACATGTAGATATTAATAAAGAAAATATTAAAAAGCACTCTTCTTACATCTATAAAAATTTCATAACAAAATAATTAGAGAATAACAATAGTTAATACATTGAATACCTGGTGCAATTTCTTCCTTTTTTGGGGGTGCAATTTCTAAATATGACATATCTGGGATAGTATTTCCTTTTTAAAGGAAATATATACATTTAATAATATTGGAGCTTAAGTTTTATTTTACAACAATGACTGCCAAGACAAGACTCTAGAACTGGAACATAAACTAAAAAATGCCTTTATTATAAGAAAAAAAGGAAGAAAGGAAGAGAGAAAGGATGTTGTAAAATCCACAGGCCAAGCCCACTGGCCCTGGAGATTAAGGGTGCCGGGAACTCTGATGCTGCTGTGCAAGGTCAGGCTGTGCAGCGGTCTCTGCACTCCTCTCACTGTGTTCCCAAGACCCACACTTCATAGTAATCCTCATAAGGGCACTTTTCCTGTGATGCAGACCCAGTGACTCTGGCTTCCAAAGTGAAGTGGAGCTGTAACCTCATCTATAGAATGGGGAGGGCAGTTAGATTCACATGATAGTAATTGTACTTTTATTATTTTCCAAATGAGAAAATGCAAGTCCCCAAAAGGCTGAGTAGTTATCTAACATATTAATCAAAACAGTATCTATATGCATCAGGAAAAATAAGTTGTGTATGTGTATATTTAGCATAACTTTTTTGGTTTTAGTACTGGGGATGACTGAACTCAGGACCTCAAGCTTGCCAGGCAGGTGCAGTACTGCTGAGCTACTTCCTCAGCTAATTTTTTTTTTTTTTTTTTTTTTTTTGAGACATAGTCTCTACATAGTTTAGGTGGGCCTTTAATTGACTATGTTGATCAGGCTAACCTTGAACTTGCAGTGATTCTCCTGCTTCAGCCTCCTGACTGCTGGGATTACAGGTGTGTGCCAACATGTCCCGTCTGCCCAGCATTTTTTTAGTATAATTTATTTAAACTCCAAGACTTGTCATGTAGAGGTGCAAGATCCCAACAATGAATGTAACTGTACTGTATCCCTAAAATGTACCAATAAACTCAATTAAAGCTGAAAAAAAATTTATCTACACATTATGTGGATTGAGCATGTCTTAACTGAGCATTTTAGATTCTCATACATTTGTGGTAAGTGTCTGGTTCATTAGGGAAGGAAGAAGGGGCCAGGTACTTATTCTAAATTTCAGGAGCCAAGGACTTGCTCAAGGTTGTGTGCCCAGCTTGAGGCTAGAATCCACATCTCTGGATATTCTAGTATTTTTTTCTATGACTTCCACCAGGTTTGGGGACTTGGTTCTACAATCATGAAGAGATGAGAAGGTAATGTTAGAAAGGGACAGTTCACTAAGGGGCTGGCACTCTGACAACAGTCAAGAAAGATGGCTGAACCCCATGGGGATCAGAGACAAACCATAGTGAGGAAACAAACTGTGCCGAGACAGAAAGATCCAGCTCTATCACACAGTAGCCATGGGACAGTGTTTGAGCTTATTTTCTCATCTATAAAACAAGGATCCTGCTAAGTACAAGAGGTGTGAGGAACAGAGATACTTCTGTGAGGTTCCTGGCATGTAACAGGCACTTAATAAATGGCAATTCCATTTTGAATTTAAAGGAGCCGATGCACAGATGCCAGGAGCTTTTAGCTCTGGAGCAGAGACAATCAGACATCTAAATGGAATACATAATGCTTGCATCCATCTCCTCACGTTCATTGTGACAGCCCTGAGGACCAAGCAAAGATGCTCCTGGCAGAAGTGTTGCTGGATGGTAGGAACTGTTGGGTGTAGCCAGAGCAGATCCAATGGTACTGTATGCCACCAATGCCACTGGGCAACTCTTTTCTGAGGCTCTCTTTTCTCATCTACTAAGTGAGAATACAGTTATCATGAGGGATAAATGAAGCTCCTGGCCGGAAGTCAGTGCCATTTCCCTTTTGTCCTCTCCTCTGTAGCCGAGAGCCAAGGACGCTAAGGTCTTATCTTATTACATCTGTCCAGACACAGCCAGCTGTAGTGATGCATGCCTTAATCCCAGCACTCAGGAAGCTAAGGCAAGAGGATCATCATGAGTTCAAGGACAGCCTGAGTTACACAGTGAGTTTAAGGCCAGTCTTGAATACATAGTGAGACCCTGTCTCAAAACTAACAGCAACAAAAAAATTTTTTGGTCCAGAAAAATGAGAACACATTAAGTATAGTACTGAAGTGGTAAGTTTAATTACTTAGAGAACTTATTAACCACATGCAATGTCTTTATTTTCCAACAGTGTGTGACTCCTGTAAACACAGGTAAAACACTTGTATTTACCAGATGGTCAAAGGACAGTAACTAGCATGCAACAGACACTCAATAAATGCTTGCTATACAGTGAATACAGAGGAATAATAATGCAACTCAAAAAAGGAGGGTCTTCTACATGCACAAAGAGTGCAATATCTCATTTAAGAAATAATTCTAAACTCAGAAAAAACCTGGAATTGAAAAAGCAGAAAAATGCTTTTTTTCTAATCAAGAATGGCTAGGTTTGAGTGGGCTGAATTACTCAGTACATATAGTTCCTCAGGTTTTTCATCTGATCTGGCTGAAACAGGCACATTTCCAGTTAGCAAGAATTAAGTGATCTTCCTGGTGCATGAAACTGATGCATTAGGTCCAATCTACTCCCCTACAACACTCACACATGTTGCACTCTGCCAGATCTGTGTGTGTGTCTTCATATTCTCCACAAGACAGCAGATATGCAGTGACAGGTGGGGTGCTATCACTTAGCCCAGTGACTGACTTCTCTTGTCACCCACAAACACAACTCAGAGTCGTCACAAAATATTCTAGCAATGCATGGCTCAGAGCTTCAGCAGGAGGTCCTTCCCAAAGCAGGACTGGACACCCCCATGCTGAAGCAAACTCTCCTGCCCCTGCCCAGAACCTTCGTTGGTCCCTGGAACTCATGCAGGTGTATCTGGGTCTCCAAGTGCCCTTACCCCAGGCCAGGGATGGAAAGACCCATCATTACTTGGTGGCCCAGGGTTGTCCACAGGCACTCAAAAACAGAGGTGGACAGTACTGTGGGGCAGATGGGAGCAGTAACGTCCACTTCAGTCTGAAGAAAGGTGTCAGATGAGCAGGGGAAGCTGGGGGGATGAAGGCTGTGATGCTCAGCATGAGTAGGTAGGACCAACCTTGGCATATTAACTCCAGGATGACTGTGACCTGGAGCCACTAATGGAACAGGGCAGGTAGCTGTGCAGCCTAACAGCCTAATGTCTCAGTCACACTGAGACATTAAAACAGAAAAGGAAATGTCACCCTAGAAATGCTCTGCAAAAGCACTGCAATGACAGCACATATTTGCCCGAGATATCAGTGCAAACATGAGCCCACCCTCTGTTCTTCCTGGCCTTCTCCTGTCAGCAGCATACTTTGTGCCCTCGCCTGTAACGTGAGGTTCGCCATTTTGTCAAGAAAACAAAACGCCTGTCTATATCCCTATACATGGGCTCCACTCTCCATGCAAACCTAATGAAAAAGTAATAAAAGTGAAATATAGTTTATTAATATTCATACTGTCTCCCACTGCCAGCAGCCGTATGTGTTCCATCATTAGACCAGGAGGCTGTTTGCAACCCAGTTTTCAGGGAGCATGGATCTCATCATCAAAGTGACCATCACTGTGGGCAGCTCAGGATGGAGGGAAGCCCTAAATAGAACTGCATGGCTGTCAGGTGGCCTGGGGCCCTCTTTCAGTACAGCTAGCTGGGTAGCCCTGGAGAGCCACCACCCTTAAGAAGTGGGCTTAGAATGCCAATCTAATTACCTGATACCAACGCTCCCTGGGAAAACTCTTCCTCACAATGGACCCAACTGAGCTTAAGGATATTATAAAGAGGAAAGCCAAGAATCAAAACATATTAGAGCTGCTCTCTGGAATGATTTACAGGACAGAAAAGTTAGTTAAAACCAAAACAACCTTCCATGTGAAAGAACACACATGAAAGAGAAAAATACAGGGTGGGGGTGGGGAAATTCACAGTCACAAACTACAGCCTGAAAAAACTGTTTTGGACAAATTACCAACATTATGAAAGAGGTGTGGCTGAGGAACAAAACAGCCACAACAGTGTTTAATGAAATTTTATCCCACAACCCAGCTCAACTTTGATGACAGTCATTTCTGTCTGATTTTTCTTAATGGATTCTCCTTGAGGGACGGCCTCGTTCTTGTTGCTTACTCATAACAGATGTCCAAAAAAATCTTTCCCAGATGATAGGGAAAGAAAAGTAATAAGACATCAGGACATGGAGAAGAGTAAGGCGTATGTGGGGGATCAGGGAGGAGCAGGCATACTGTGAATGCTTCCGATGTGGGAGAACAGGCTGAAGGGGTAACATGGGCCAGTAGAGCAAAGCAAGGCAGAGGGAGTGGAGCACAGCCGTGGGCCACAATGAACCTCTGCACTTCCAGTGGTTCACTGATAGAGGGGGAAAGCAAGCATGTAAAACACAACTGTGAGGTGCATCTTGTTTTGGCAGCGATGGGGATGAACCCAAAGTCTTACGTGTGCTAGGCAAGCACTCTTTCACTGAGCTACTCCTCCAGCCCTTTTAAAAGTTTTTTAAATTTTGAGACAGGGTCTCAAAAAGCTTCCCAGGCTAGTTTTGAACTTGTAATCCTTCTGCCTCAACCTCCTAAGTAGCTGGGTTATTGAAGTGCACCTTCATGCCCAATTTCATACTTCTTTCTTATGTAAGGCCTGTGAGAATTATCTATGTGTTAAGGCAAGGGTAGGCAGAGAAAATTAGACTTTTCAGATTGAGGAAGATAGCTTTTTTATTTTATTCTTTTGGTGCCGGGGATCAAACTCAGGACCTTGTACTTGCAAGGCAGGCAGTGGAACCACTAAGGGAAGACAGCTTATTTAAAAGCAAAGAGAGGGCCAGGGATCTAGCTCAATGGTTCTGCTGCCTGCCTTGCAAGCGTAAGGATCCAAGTTTGATTCCTGGTACCAAAACAAACAAACAAACAAAAAACCCCAACAACAAAGAGAGCCCAGGCACTTGCAGCACAAAGGAAGCAAAAGCAAAGAGGGTGAGAGAGAAGGGAGGATCCCAACCTGGAGTATAAGGAGGGCTAGGGATGTAGCTCAGTAGCACCGTGCCTGCCAGATAGAGCACAACGCCAGAGGCAGCTGGCCTGGCTGTGGAGGGTAAAATCAATCTCTGCTTTGTATGATGGGTTGTGCCCATGCTCCCCAAGTCCAAGAAATAATGAAATACTTACCTAAGCTTACAGACTAGCACCAGAGAATGTTTAAGTCATTTTCTTCTGTTTAAGTCAAATCCTTCTGGCAGGATTTAAAAAATCACCTCCTAAAAGATACTTACATTCTAGCAAGCATTTCTAACAAGTCTAGGTCCCATCTACAAATAAACCTGCAAGAACTTTAATCTCAGTTCCCAGAAATGGCTCAATCTCATTTCAGTTTCTTAGCCTGAAAAAACTGCTTTCCTTTTCTGCTTAAAAAATAATTTATTCAAATGCAATTCACATACTATAAAATTAGCTATTTTAAGGGGAACAACTCATGACATGTAGTACCTTTAAAATGTTATGGAAACCATCACCTCTACTTTGAAAATGTTTTCATCATTTGGAAGTAAAATCCCTGACCCTTAGGCAGTTTCTCCCCATCTTCCCCTCCTCCCAACCTGGCAACTACCAATGTGCATTCTGTCTCTATGGACTGATCTATTCTAAGTATAACACCTTCTGTGTTTGGCGTCTCTCAGTAAGCATGAGGCTCTGTGGTAGCCTTGTCAGTACACTATTCCCATGTTTGGACAAATAATACTCCACTGTATGGACACACCCCAATGTGTTCAGACAGTCTTCCATGAATGGCCATTTGGGCTGTGCCCACCTTTTTTTTGGCTTCTGTAAATGTTTTTGTTGCTGTTGTTGTTGTTATACCAGATATCGAACTCAGGACCTTGAGCTTGTGAGGCAGGTGGAGGAACTACTGAGCTAAATCCCTGGCCCTGTAAATGTTTTTTTTATGAACACGCAGGTACTACCATCTGAGAACCTTGTTTTTAGTTCTTTGAGTACATAGCTAGGAGTGGAATTTTGGGGATCATGTGGTAATTCTGATGAACTTTTTTGAGGAACTGCCAAGCTGTTTTCACAGTGGCTGTGCCATTTTACATTCCCACCAGCAAAATATGAGGGTTCCTTAAAAGGTTATTTTAAATGTAACTTATTAAAAAAATTCCTGAAACGATTTTTGTTAATGCTGACCTCTGCAACTCATGAAAGGCTTGGGGGTTTGAGAGCTTTCCTTTACCGGGCTTTGTGAAAACTCTAATCTCTAATCCCCAGCCCCCAGTACAGAGAATATGTCAATCGGCAGAAGAGAAGAGATACCCAGGACATTTATAAACTAGCTCCTTGTCCCGTTACAAGGACATGCTTAGTCAAAGCAAGTATGTCCACAAGTTCCACCGAATACAAGGAGGCATCTAGCAGAGAATTTATGTGCAGTGAGAATTCCTAGCAGAGGCAGGAGTGATGCATGGATGGCAGAATGGCTGAAGGAGGTGGGAGGAGTGAAACCTGAGTGAGACTGGAAGAGCAGGTATGATAAACAAGAAACACAATGACCCACACATGGTTAAGCGCTGTGTGCCAGGCCTCATCATCATGCCACCAGCCTGCCACCTCCAGGGGGTCCAGCCAGCTCTGTTCCTGACCAGCACGCTGGGAACAAGAGTCCAGAGAAGGAGGAGGCACAGGTGTGGGACCTCTCCCTGAAAGTACAGATCAGCAACTCATTTCCCAAGGGCGATAGGGAGCACATCTTCTGCACAAGAACTTCTTATCTGCCAGGAAGGGTAATGTTGTCATGTTTCCTTAGAAATGGTCATTTTCAGAGGCAAAACAAACCCAGGAATCCTCATGCTGTGCAGGAAAAACTGAAAGTATTTAAGTGTGGTGAGTCCTGCTTGCTAGATGGAAAGGGAGCTAACATGAATATATACGTGGTCTTCCTCTTTATTACCTGGGGACTACGATCATGCCTAAGCCATGCTTGCCTTCTTCCAGCAGCCTACCACACAGCAAAACGTGAAATTTTGTCCAGAGAAAGAGCTAGCAAAAAGCAGTGGGTCTGAGTAGACCTTCAGCCAGGGTGGGCAAGCAGGGATGTCCCCCTCCCCCTCCAAGCACCAGGTGACCTTAACCCATGTGGAACTCTACAGCACTGTAGAGTGAGTAATAACCACTCTCTGCTTGTGGTGGTGGTCACTTGCATCAGCTCTTTCCACACCTTACATGGAAGCTCCTAGGACCAAGGCTGCCCTGGTCTGAATCCGTCATGGTGCCAAGCAGCAGTGTGTGCACCTCATCAGGGGTGTGTGGAGTGAGCACATGGACAGACATGGTGTAGGCAGGTCCTGGAATACATGTACACATGTGCTCAATGTGCTGCACAGCAGCCCACTTCAGTCTCTGGTATGGACTTGGGGGTTTTAGCAGGGGGTGGGTGTGCTGCTCTGTCCAGCAGTGTCAACCACATTATTGTGCCATAGACAGAACTGAGCAATGACAGATCCACACAATGTCCATGTAGTCAAAGCCTGCACTCCCACGCATGACAGGAAAACAAATACTCCATGGCATTCTGTAAAGGACAGGATGCCTGTACATGTAGAAGGGTGAGTAGAGCACTTATGTGAATTTTGGGGGCTAATGAGGCCAGGCCACTCTCAAGAGACTGTCCCACTCTGCACCCCATGGTCAGGGCTCCCTGATGTCCCTGCTTTCTTTCTTTCTTTTTTTTTTTTTTTGGTGCCAGTGATCTAACTCAGGTCCTTGTGCTTACAAGGCAGGTGGCAGAACCGCTGAGCTAAATCTGATGTCCCTGCTTTCTGCAGCGGATGGAATCACATGGACTGAATGTGACAGAGGCTGTGCTCATGACCTGGTCACTAACACACACTTGGTCACTAATACACACACTGTGCCCTATGTGACAGGGACAAGGAAGCTGTACAAACTACTCTCAGAGGTATTATGATGGTCACATGGAAGGGAAGGGGGAGGGGAAGGGAGGTACCTCATCTGCACCCACATGAGGCCTCAGGCCTAGGCAGAGATGCTGGGGTCACTCTTCAAGGCCCAGCAATGAGACCATGGACAAGACCACCCTACACCCAAGAGGCCAGCACGTGCTCTCTGGGGAATAGAAAATTTTCCCTACAAACCCAGCCACTTCTTGTGGTTAACATGAAAATTCCCTCAGAATGGGAGGCTTACCACGGGGAAAAGCACACTGTCACACACATGGGTGCACAGCCACAGCACAGTAATGTAAGAACCAAGGGTGGGAACCACAGGCCTTGAGAGCTGGACAAATTCCAACATCCTTCATGCCCCTTCTGGACTCCAGGGTCTTGACATTTCAGCAGTTAAGCTCATCACCCCGACCCCTCTAAGTCACCCTAACTTTGAGAGGGCAAGCCATGACCTATGAACACACAAAAAAAGATGCTGTGTGCTGTTGGCACTTCCATCACTGGTGGTTATTTATTTCGAGAGTTGTTTTCATAGGTCCCACGTCCAGCCATTTCCAGAAATGACGGTTTCCCTCTGCCCGACCATCCTGTGACAGGATGGACATGATATCTTTTACCCAAACACAACACAGAAAAACAAAAACAGGAAGAGAAATTAGGCACAGCCAGACTTCTTGTTTAAAATTAACAGCTTCCTCAGGAGTTTTTAGGGGTAAAGAGATTTTAATTTTTATATTATTTAAAAATCAAAGGTTTGAGGCAACAGATAGACTTTGTTTTTGTTTTGTTTTGTTTTTTTGTTTTGTTTTTTGAGTCAGGGTCTCACTATGTAGTTGAGACTGACCTGGAACTCACTATGTAGCCCAGGCTGGTCTCAAACTCAGTGATCCTCCTGCCTCAGCCTCCTGAGTGCTGGGATTACAGGTATGCACCACCACACCCAGCTCAGATAGACTTGATTTACCTACCCTGCCCAGAATGCAGAAGGCTCCATTTTCTCAGCTGCTGTCAGGGTGGATGTCTGGTTTCACGAGTGTGAAAATCACCTGACTCTGGCTGCTGGACCTATTTATATTCTAGGGATTCACATGGTGCATTTTCACTGTGAATAAAAGTTCACACACACACACACACACACACACACACACACA
>NW_022900928.1:97233732-97265725 GCF_012274545.1 Fukomys damarensis | reverse complement strand
CACACACACACACACACACACACACACACACACAGGACTAGAAATCCTTCACTGGAGGCCAGTGGATAACAAAAATGGCACAAGCAGTTTGTTTGTCATGTTCTGATCACAGAACTTTATTTCCATGGCCAACATCTATAGAAGTAAGGCTGGGACTGCAGACCCTTCCCCAGGATGAAGAGCAGGGATGGGGGCTGGAAGGCTCCAAAAAAATGGTGCCATAAACCAGCCCTCCTGTCGCCACTGAATAAACACCTCACACACCAACATACACACGTGCCCCACACACCCCATGTACCAACACACACTTAGCACATGTGTCAATACATCTCCCCACCACACATACCCCACATGCCAACACACACAGCAACACATCTCACATGCTGACACACAGTCCACACTACTCTCAGCATATACACACATACATCCCATGTGCCAACACCCCCCACACCAAGACACACACATGCAGTCTTCAGGCAAGTGTGTGAACAGGGTCTCCAGCATCACTCTGGACCTCTCTGCTCTGGGATGTTAGCAGTGGTGAGACTCAGGGCAAGGAGTACTGACCAGTGCCAAATATGGTCTAGTGTCCCCAGGCTGCACTGTATCCCATTCTGCCTCTCTCCCCTACCCTCTGAGTCCCATCACAGGATGCAGGACATCTGAGGTCACTTTGGATGCCCCAGCAGCAGCCACATGGGATGGTCAGGAATGGTGCGAACACCTTCCTCCCTGCATGAGCCAAGTTCTGTCCCCTCCCTCCACAGTTACTCTGTCCCTACTTGCTAATCCCTTACTGATGCCAGAAGGAAACCCACTGAGCACAATATTTCTGCTTCTAGACACTTACCCCATTCTGTGAGCTTTCCTGAGTGGTGGACAGACCTGGGCCTCAAGTCCCAAGAAGCTAACGATGATGGCAGATCAAGTACACACACGCTAGGGTTAAGAGAGGCACAATGCCTGCAAAGACAATAGCTGTTGCTGACAGAGCTGCTATGCAAGTGCCCAGTGCTATGGGAGTGTGTCACACGTGTGCAGGTGTCTCCTTCAATACTCACAACAACTCATGAATTGCTCACTTTTCCCTTTCAATGAAAAGAAAAAAATGAGCCTCATGAAGATTTGGAACTTGCCTAAAGTCACAGAGCCATAAGGCAGCAGATCTGGACATCAAACCCAGGTCTGTCTGCCACATATAGTAATGATGATAAAAATGATGATGATAACAGCAATAATATTTTTTTTAAATGACAGCTAACATTACTGTATATTTACTATGTACAGACACATGCTGGGCAGTTTATGATGAGCTCTCTGGGAAATCTTTGTTCATTTAGCCATTCAGCATGAAGACAAAGTTACCGGGGATGTGAGTAACATGCCCAGAAAACCTCAGGACCAGAGCAGCAGACGGGAGGCTATAGGCCCACAGTGTGGCCTGCCTTCAGCTCGCCAAGGTTACAGTCAGGGCACTGGACCTTCCCCACAGCGTGCACTCACTTCCGATTTCCTGCGCAGGAATAATGGGACATGACAGATGCCACCTGACTTCAAGGAACTGGTCTGTTAGAAGCTGAGTCAGCTGTCTTCAGGTTTTAAACTGGGGCCTCACAGGTGGGGAGACAAGCTGGGAATGAATACTCTTGACGAAGCTGGGAGTGCTGGCACACATCTATGATTCTAGCGCTCTGGGAGGCTGAGATAGGAAGAATCAAAGTCTGAGCTGGCCTGGACAACAGTTTCAAAATTAAAAAAAAAAATTTTTTTAAGGGCTGAAATTTTCTTGGGGGGCTTGAAGCCAAATGCAAAGACCCTGGGTTAAATCCTCAGTACTACAAACAAGCAAACAAAAAGCAGTCTTGGTGAGAAGTATATGCTTCCCAAGAGGAAGCCATGAAGCTGCTCAGAGCTGCTAAATGCCATGGGCTCAAGACAGTAGTGAAAGCATTTGCTGCACATGAGGGTTTCTGGTAAGTGACAATAAGCTGAGCTAACGAGCAAGTGAGGCCAATGTCCCCATTCACCTGGTCAATCAGTCACCCATTCTCTCTACAAGTAAGCTGTGGGGAGTGGTGACTACAATATCTGTCAGGCATAAATGGAGAAAACCTGGAGACACCACACCTGCTCCAGCTGTTTCTCTGGCACTAGGGTGAGTGCCACCCACACAGGCACCTCTGAGTCCCATCTCAGGGCATGGGTCACTCCCACTGTAGCAGGCAGGCCAGTCAGCTGAAAGGGGGGTGTGTAGAGGTGAGGTTCATTCTTCTGAGCCTCACATTTCTAACTCCCCCCAAAACAAGGTGCAGAGCTCACCTCTGAATTCTTAGCCTATAGTTCTTAACTTACCTATAAAGGCATTTTACCCTAATTCCCTTTCCATTCACAAATTCCACATGTGAGTGATGGGGATGACAAAGACCAATGGCCCAGGCTTACTGCCACAGGTCCCCTGGAATGTGGGAGCCCATTCCCTCTGGCTTTTCTGCCTCAGAACCTGCTCAGGCCACCAGTCTCTCCATAAACTCAGCCCCCAAGAAAGTAAGGTACCTCAGCCCCAGGGTACAGAGCCGGCGCCTCCAGCTGTCCCTAGCTGCAGCACCCAGAATCAATCTCCTATCCCTCCCTCCTGCTTCCTGGAACCCCCCAACTGACTACCTATCCTCAAGCCCTCACCTCAGGCTCTGCTTCTGGGAAATCCAAGCTAAGATGATCACTCTGAAATATCACATCTCAGCCTCTGCTTAGCAACAAGGACCACATGCCTGACAGCCCCCCCAAAACACTGATCCTCCACCTGGCTCTGGCCAGTTTGCTGGGTTCTATCACCCTGCATTAGAGCCTGTGTGTGCTGCTAGCCAAGAGGGGAAAGAGGAGTGGGGAGCATCACACTCATCTTGCACATGCTTGGTGGGTGGGGGTTGAGAGCCTGGCAAGGAAGGACAGGGCCCAAAAGGCCAAGCAGAATAGGCAAAGGGATTGGAGGGTGACACATGCTCTGCCTTCTCAGTTTAATGAGAAATGCAAGCCAAGGTGGATTAGGGGAACCGGGAAGGGGAGAGCTTCCCTTCACTGGCCAGGGGCAGACCCTGCATAGCTGAGGGCACTTCTACATGAAACCTCAGCACAATGTCTGAGAACGCATCGTTGGAATTCAAAAAATTACTTGCGCAATGCCTGAATGAGGATTATTGCTCCAGAGCCAGCTGTGGCTACAGGGAGAGTGAGGAGATACTTAGCAGTGAGTGCCATATCTATTATAAATCATCCAGCCAGGGATTTAGCTCAGCAGTTCGGTGGCCTGCCTTGCAAGTGCAAGGACCTGAGTTCAATCCCCAGTACCAAAAAATAAATAAATAAATAAAATAAAATAAATCATCCAAAAGCCAGTGACACTATGTCTCCTCTGCTTAGCATCTGCTTTCTCATCCCCACCAAATTCCAGATGCTGTAACCCACAGCAGCCACTCTTGGCCACTTTACCAACCTGCACAATTTGATTTCTCCTACCCTGCTCAGCTACAGTATTTGTGTCTCCCCTGACACCACAACTGGACCTCAGGGGTTTGACCAAGTCTTGTCAAAAAGATCTACAGCTTGAGGCTGGTTGTCACTGGTCAGTCCCGGTCTCTAATCTTCACGCTGTACACGGGACACTCCTTGTAAGATGCATCTCTAGAGCCATCTACAGTGACAGTTCCCAAAGGATGATGATAATAACATAATGATAAAGAAGGTGGGAAGACACTTTGGAGCTGAGGGATATGTTTACAGCACGGACTACTGCAGTTTCACAAGTATACACTTACCTACCAACTTGACAATTTATAGATGTTGAATGTGAAGTTTTTGTATGTCAGTTATATCTCAATCAAGTGGTTAAAAAAAAAAAAAGGCAGCCAGGTAGGGTGGCACACACCTCTAATCCCAACACTGGGAGACCGAGGCAGAAGAAACACAAGTTCAAGCCCATCCTAGGCAACTGAGACTCTATCCCAAAATACAAAATGAAAAGGGCTGGGGATGTAGCTCAGTATGAAGGTCCTGAGTTCAATCTCCAGTAAGGGGAATATCTCTGAGGACTGTGTCTGCTGCCCTATTCCAGAGTGTCTGCTCATTCATGTGTCTTGGCAGAGCTGGAGTCTCAAAGCACCTTTGGTGATTTTGGGGTGGATGTGTCCCTGGAGCCCACCTTGAAAATGATAGGCCTGTATTCTGTGCCTAAAAGTGGTTCCAGCTTTCCCATCTTCAAGTTCAGAAGCATGTAAGCTGGCAGCTCTGCAGCAAGGCAGAAAGCTGGGCTATTTCCAGGGCTGATGCCACTCCTGCACTTGGCCTTATCTTTAGAGATGCTCCTGTAGGCTCACAGGATTGGAAGAGTTGTGTGCATGTCCTTGTGTTTTCAGTACATGTATCAGTACCTCTGTATGAGGGCTAGTGTCAACTTCTCACAAGTGCACCTGCCTGCATGTTGTGCATGGACATAAATTGTATCTGTGTGTGGAGGGGGCTGGAACATCTGGACAGAGATCTATTGAAACCCATGCACAGATTCCTATTTCAGTTATTTCATACTCAATATTAGGTAATTACAAATACTAATAATTACCAAAAGAAAAACTTTTTTTTTTTTTTTTTTTTTGGTTTTTTTGAGACAGGGTCTCACTATGTAGTTGAGACTGACCTGGAACTCACTATGTAGCTCAGGCTGGTCTCGAACTCACAGCGATCCTCCTGCCTCAGCCTCCCAAGTGCTGGGATTACAGGTGTGCGCCACCATGCCCGGCCGAAAAACTTAACTTCTAAGTATTTCACTGTACAGGTTAAGATCCCAGAGACAATGAAAGGAAATTTGAAAATAACATACCAGCTTTGATAACTTACTGATCACTTCTCCATAGATGAGAAGCTGCAACCCTAAAAGCTTTCACATAAGTACAACTAGGCAAATGAGGTCATCAGTGGGTTGGATATTTTTCATTTACTATCTTTAAGTGTGAACCAGCACCTCCTCCTGTTATTTCCATGAGTAACAGAGACAAATTAAAAGTTAATGTCCATAATGCAACAACTCTCAGAGCTCTTTTCAATCAAATATACTTCTAATCAGTCACATTTTACATGCTACAATCTGCACAGGAATTGCCATTTTTTCAATGATTTGTTTGTGGCTTCATAAAGCTACATCCCTCACTAAAGTGACATACTTCCAGTCCTGAGCATAGCATTTTGGAATATGCTTTGCTTTCTGTTGAAGAGATCATGAAAGGTTTCCAGTGTGGCTAATGAGGCACAGGAGAAAAACTGCTCCCTGACCAGAGGCCCTGGTCACTGTGATCCAGATGTCACAGGGTGGCCAGCTCAGGCTCACATTCTACCGATCATGACTGGAGGAACAGCCCACTGGGAGCAGGCCCAGAACAAGGGCTAAGGAGTCTCTTTTCTCCTTTCATAGCCTATTACTTTGCAGAGGTAGTGAGATTTGAAACCAGGCTGGAAGACCAGAGCTGCAGAATTTGCCTTGGAGAAAGCAAAATTACTAAAGGGGTGAGGGAGGGAGAGAGAGACAGAGTGAGAGATGGGGGGCATGTGGGAGCACCAAGACACAGAGAGATAGAGAAAGAGACAGAGATAGCGATAGGGAATGATAGAGTCACAGAAACAGAGACAGACATGGACCAAGCCAGTTCTGCAACTGAAGCACCAGACGAGTTAAATGCATTAGAAGTGTCCACATTCAGACCTTGGGGGACAGAGGAGTCATCATCATTAAAATCAAAAGCTTCTTCCCTTTACTCCTGAGTAACTTCAATTGTCTCCTAGCTTCTGGACCTCCCTACAACCTGGTTTTGTTTGCTTATTTATTTTGCCCGTCTGGTTGATGATACTATCATTAACCTCACAGAATTACTCCTTTGTTCAAGCTCCCAACACTGTCACCGACTGAAGACAAGGCCTCAGCTTATGACGAAGCTCTCAACTGTCAGATCTCATCACCTAAGCCTGCTTTCCAAAGGGGTGGTCCTCCCATATGTCCCCTTCCTTTCTTCACCTTCCCTTCTTACTCCAACCTCCATGGCCCCAGACAACTCTGAGCCCCCATTTCCTTTAAGACCCACAGAGTTCCCCTCACTATAGCTTAGTTCTGTAAACTGTTCCTATTTACCCATCTTGTGAAATTTCTCACTGACTCTGAACTTCTTGAACTGCTTTTTCCCTGGAGTGTGTAAATAATAAATTCACAATAAACACATCCATCAAATGACTGGATACCTGGAATACCAAAGCTCCAGAATTATATCCTGGGCAATTAGTTTGGTATTTTTATCTCCTCAGAAACTGCAAATTATTCAAGATTAGAGATCATTCTTTACATTCTTACCCAATATCTACAAATTGAATTGAATTAAAATTAATTTCCACCCTTACCAAAACTACAGAATCAACTTGAAGATAGTCTCGCACCCAAAAGCCAGACCAAAAGGGCTTAACCACTTACCGATCCAATTATTTAAATACAGGATGACCAAAAACTGCATATTTTTCATTAATTTTTATAATATAACAAGAAATATAAAGACAACAATTTTACCAAATTTATTCAATACAAGAATTGACTGGCTGAAATGACACCTGCCCCAGCAACACTCAGGGGTAAACTGTTAAGTGGTTAAATTGTTTTGAAAATAATTTTTATGTCCTATTTTTTCCCTCCCTCTTCTTTTATGACCTAATTTTATGCCTATTTTTGGGATCCCAATAATGGTCTTAAGTATCTCCAGAAAAAGGCTGTACAAAAAAATATTTTCAATATTGCACAATAGGAACAAAATTCTACACATTTTAATCACTGACTGTCCTTTGCCTAAATAGTATAGTGTTTGTATAACCTGAGTTTAGTATTTGTTCTTGTTTTTAGTTTGCTAGGCATGCTGAGAATGGATATTTCCCAGCACTAATTTTTTTTGAAGGAGGGGAGGGGAGGGGAGAGGAGAGGAGAGCGCAAGGACCTGAGTTTGATCCCCAGTACCAAAAAAATAAAATAAATAAATTTTACAAGGGGAAAAAATGAGAACCAAGACCTGTCATGTAAAGGTACAAGATCCCAGTAATGAATGTAACTGTACTGTATACCTAGAATGCACCAATAAACTCAATAAAAAGAAAAACAAAAGAAAAGAGAAACCTCAAAACCCGGCATCAGTATAGAATTAAATAAGGAAATGGCAAGGTGTCTAGGGTGAGATAATACACATGACCAGGATTACCTGTCTCTGGCTTTTTTTGGTATGAAAGCCTGAAAGGGGACACTACTACAGCAATCCCTCTCCCCAAGAGGCATTTCTTAGAGTGGCTCTAAATCCATTAGCACAGCCCATCTCCAATCTCAGCAGAGGGTAGAGACCTTGGGGAGCATAGGGCTCTCTCCTGGAAAAGGGTGCAGTAATTCTGGAACAGGATTCTGGTAGAAGAAATCTGTCTTAAGAAGCTCTCCAGGTGATGTGTATGTCCAAAAAAAGCTTAAGAACTAGAGCAGCTGACAGTTGACCATGTAACTGACCTTCAAGTTGAAGGTCAAGTTGGAAGGGGATACCCTTGCATCAGACATGAAAAAACTGCAAAACTACCCTTGTTTTCTGAAAAACACAGGCTTGCCTTGTGGAATATCAATATCAACAAGGCCCCAACCTCAGCCAAGCAAATGCCTAACAGCTGGGGGAAAGAAGTGGATCCCAGGCCACTGCCTCCTTTTCCAGGTCCCCCAGGGTGAAGACAGTCAGGGCCTCCACAGCATACAGTTTCTAAGCTACTGGGTGGGGATGGTGGTAGATGATTCATTTAATACAGACTGAATTATAATAATGAAGGGCCATGTAAGTGCTCATCCTTTTGAAAGTGAGATGTCCCCAGAGGCTAATATGTCAGGCTCAGATATGGGTATCCCTGAAGGAAACAGGTCCTGCAGGGCAAAGGCCAATCTGACAGCCCAGCCAGGAGACTGCTGCTAACATGTGATGACATCTCTGTCCCATGCAACTCAAACATGTAGATAGTCTATCAAGATGTCCCCAATAGCTTTTCCTTCTCAGACATAGGCCATAACAGATGGTAATAAAAGACCTCCTCTTGCCTGTTCTCCCCTGAGTAAGAGCACAGCAATGGGGAAGATAAGCCTGATAAATGTGTCCTGGAGCTAGCTGTTCCACACAGCGAAGAGGAGTACTGACAAAGAATTAAAGACTGTCCTCAAAAGCTCCTATGGATCTTTGAGGCAGCAGAACACCCCAGGGCTCAGACATGGCCTGGAGAGAGATGGAGCACTGGAACCAATCTGGAAATTACGGCTAATTCCAGGCAGAAAAGGTGGGCTGCTTTTGACATTGCCTGTACCTTTGACCTGAGGGCCAGTCACAGTGAGGCCACGAGGACCCATAGGCCATGGTGCCCATAAGAGAAAGAGGTCATTCTGTCCAGAATTTTAGGCAGCAGTCAATTAAAGCCTAGAGAAAGGGGATATAATCACATCTGAAGGAAGAGCCTTTCAGAGGGAAACTGCACCCAGATGTGAGTTTGCCCATAATGGAGTGACAAAGTCTGGGACTGTCAGCAAGCCAGGCTTCATTACCCCCATCACAGGAGGAGAGCTTTGAAAAGCCCGATCTGACAAAGAGGGTGACATTAGCAGTCCAGGAAGAAGATTCAGACCTGCCCCCTGATCTCACAGCAGACCCTAGCTCATATTTTCTGTGACCAGAGCCTGAAAGCCAAGTCAGAAGAAAGTGAGAACACAAAGTGCTTAAGAGTCCCCAATTCAGCTTCTTCCATTCATCAAGTTTTTGCTCCAAGGATGCATTTTCTGCTAAACACAAGAGTTTAGACATTCTACAAGTTGCCATGCTCAATTTTTAGCAAACTTTAATGAAGTAGTTTTTGTTTATGAAAGCAGTGCCGGTTAACTAAATAGTGTAACTCTAGGCAGCCTGATTTGGCTGTGGTTCACCCTAAATTCAGGCCAAGATCTGTGAAGAAATAGCCTTTGTCATGCTGAATTTGCAAACCTAAATATAAAGTGACAAGAGTAGCCTCCTGTTTGCTCTGAGTGGAGAGCTATTCCCAGCACCTGCTACCCTGTGGGGCTGCCACACAGAGCAGGTTTTCCAGGAAGGTCTGGGCACTCTCCTGGGAGAACCTCCATGCATCCTTCTTTGTCAGTCCCTCCTCTGGATGCAAGGAGGTTTCTGGCTCCCCAGGTCCCACTTGAGTACCAGGTACACATTTTCTCTCCATGCTTGGGGTCTGGCAGCAGACTACAAGGCTTACAGTGAAAGGAAAGAAAACTGGCCACAGCCGGCAGCACATCAGTCCATCCTGAGCATGCAGAGACCAAGGGGGCTCCTCTTAGCTTCTCTATCAGGAGAAAGACTCACTCACCAAGGCCCAGATTGAAGAGGCTAGGTAAGAGCTGCTCCGAAAGGAACAACCTTTTGAAGGGAATAGGAAGAGAGAAGAGAACTAGGTAGAGAAGCCTTGAGATCCAGCCAAGTCAAGACCCACATGACAGAGGTCTGGATAAGGCAGAGATAGCAGGCAGGAGGAAGCTGGTATCAGCGCTGCGGGCAGTCAGGCTGGTCCCAGAACAGCAAGTGGGGAAAGAGTGTTGGGATCCCCAGGAGCGGGTAACAAGTCAGTGGTGTTGACACGGCTTTACCATGCTTTCCAGTCCTTCTGTGGCCTTGGATGGGAAACAGAGAAAGCACATCTACTCTTGAGGTGTGGGCAGAAGGTCCCAGGTGGCAATGAGTCATGGGACTCTGCTTTTACTGCGCCATGTTCCCTCGTAGATCAGCCCTAAACACCTGCTATTTCTCGCCAACTTCTCCAAGGACACAGCCTAGCCTCAGGTGCAGCCCAACACTTACTTTCCATCTCCATCAGCTCCTTGCCACACCACTGCTTGGGCTCGCCACCATGCGTTACAACACTCAATGGTCTCACTGAGCCCTTGAGGCTGCTGTTCACAGACCAGGAAGAAGGTGCACAGGATGTAGGCAGGTGGCCCAGGTCATGTGGCCAAGGGATCAGGCCCAACCCCTGGTTGTCCTGACTTCAAGACCAGTGCTTTTATTCCATCCCACCAAAGCAGCAGTTCTTAACTGTGGCTGCACACTGGCGTCCCAAGCAAAACTGATCAAATAACAACTGTGCCCACACAAGTATGGGTCCAGTTTATGAGGACCAGGTCCTCTACAGAAGTCCCCCAGGTAACTGTAATATGCAGCATGAACTCCAGGATAGCAGGTCCTTGTCTACATCCCTGCTCTGGGCACTGGGCCCAGACCATGTTAGAGGTAAGCATCTAAAAGAATGAGTTTTTCTGGTAAGGATTCCCAATGGTTTGTGTGTTGGGAAACATGGTGCTCTGTGTGGCAATGGTGGCAGATGGTGGACCTGGAAGAGGCAGGGTCTAGAGAGAGGAAGGTCACTGGCTGCATCTCTCTCAGAAGGGATTAAGGTAGGGTCAGGCATGGTGGCACAGGCCTGTAATCCCAGGGACTTGGAGGCTGAGGGAAGAGGATTACAAATTCGAGGCCAACCTGCGCAATTTAGTGAGACCTCATCTTAAAAAGTAAAGGGCTGGAGGTGTAGTTTAGTGGTAGAGCACTTGTGTAGCATGTGTGCAGCTCTGGGCTCAATTCTCAGTATTGCAAAACCAATCAATAAATTAAAAACGAAAAGAAAGGTGTTAAGGTATGGAGCCCCGATTAACCTTCTCAAGAGCAAGCTGCTGCTGACACCTGAGCCCAAATCACTCTCTTGCTTCCTGTATGGCCATTTGACATTATTCCCATACACACTCCACCACCACTGTGGTGCCATCTGCCACAAGAACTGCACCAGAGTCAAGACTATGTTGGCACCATGCCCTCACACCTTCAGAATAGTGAGCTAGATAAACCTCATTTCTTATAAAGCTACCCAGCCTTGGGCGTTTCATTAAGTAACAAAAGTGTATCTAACTCTTCCATCATCCAGATGCGAACCACAAGTATGAGCCCAGGCCTGAGCCCAGGCCCCAGAGCAGTCTTTCCCCTCCTCCAGGCTCTTCTACAGGGATACAAAAGCAAGTCTTCTCACAACATCCCCTTCAACCTGTTAGCTTTGCTGTTCAAATTTCTAAACCTTGCTCCAAGTGGAGGGATATACATTTAAGAACCCCCAAACTAATTTTCAACCATCTCTCCCACTCCTCATGCATCCTGATCTGGCCAGGCAGCTGTCTGTCTCTTGTAGGAGGCTTGTACATTGCTGCCATTGTGCCTTTGAATGGCACCCAATGCCCTCTGTCTCCCCTCCAGCTATCTGGATCCTCCTCATCCACGAGGACCCAACTCCTCTGTTGTGTTCTTCTCCCTGCTCCCAGCAATTCTTTCAGCTCTAAGACTGAGACCAAGAACCTTACTTGGCTCCACTGGTGGTTTCTGTCATTTTGACATGCACATGTCTTAAATGACCAATATAGTGGTATCACGTGAGGACAGCATCCATTAGCACACCCTTTATCTCCCACCCAGTGACAACACTGCATTCTCTGTGCCACTAAGCCTTCCTAGGCCCTTGGCTATGCTGAGGCCAATAGCCTTACCTGTAATACCGGGACTGCAAGTAGGTGGAGCACACAGCCTTGGACACGTGACTAGCTGAGCCAAAGTCGATGACCTTTACTCTGTACGGTTGTCTGGATGGATCCACCAGCATGATATTCTCTGGTTTGAGGTCAGCATGGATAAGACCCAGGCTTTTGAGTTTCATCAGGGCTGTTGCTACCTGTTGGAGGACTGGGCGAATGTATTTGAGGGGTAAGGGGCTAAACTTGTTCTGCTTGAGAAAGTCATAGAGGTTCTGCTCCAACATCTCAAAGACCAAACATGTGTGGTTCTTGTGCTGGAAGCACTCATAGGCCCGCACAAAGTTGTAGTCATCAGCACTCTCTGTGCTCAGCCGGGCCAGGATGCTCACTTCTATCTGACCCTGCCGGGCATATGAAGGATGGTTCTTCAGGATCTTGATGGCCACAATTTCATTGGTACCCCGTTTCCAGCACTTAACCACTTGCCCAAATGTCCCTCGGCCCAAGAACTCCAAAACCTCATAGGTGTTGGTCATGGAGCACAGCACTTCATGCTGCACCAGCTGATAATCACCTTCACTATTGGAGCCACTGTTTTTGGAGGTGGCAGTGGATGTGGTGGCAGTGGCTACAGTGGCCCCACTGGCATTATTCTGAATCATGGGTGGATGCTCTTCGATGATCTGCACACTACTTGTATTCTCAATCTCCTCACTCTTACGCTTGAGTCCACATTTTTGGTAGGTATCAAGGAGGCTCACAGTGCTTCGACGCATTAGGTTATGTGGTCCACCTAGGACTTGCCCAGTGACAGAAGTGCTACTTGCTGATGTTACGACTATGTGCCCGGTGCTTCCTGGGAAGATGATGGTCTGCTCGTAAGGGAGGCTGGGGTTTGGGATTGGCAAGGAGGTGCTGACGGTTGTGGTGGCTGGCTGCGAAGGTGGGATGTTCTTGCTCTGGCTGTACACTTTGCCGTGGGAGCCGTACCCAGTCATGTCCCAGTTGGAACTCGGCTCGACTTTCAGTTTCTTCACACTACAGAAGGCACTTGACTGAAGGGTGTGAGGGGAGAAAATTTGCACATGTGAGGCCATACCTATAAGAAAAAGAAGGGGAAAATAAATATTTGATACAGTCTTACCTGAATAACCTCAGCAGATTCATCTGGATTCTGATTAGTGGCTTGAGTCATACTTTCCTCCCACTTCAAAAGGAGCTACCCCACCAGATGCACATTCTGGTCTCCTGGTGTGTAGAACTAAATGATTCTGGCATTCCAACCGCCACCAAGTCAAGGCAAGGAGAGCCAGGGATAGACTCCATTAAGATACCAAATTGGGGTATCAGAACTTTGTTCAACATGTACATCTTTTTTTTTTTTTGTAGCAGGGATTGAACTTGGGTCCTTGCGCTTGCAAGGCAGGCCACCGAACCACTGAGCTAAATCCCCGGCCCTCAACATGTATTTCTTATGAATATTATTTGTGGCAGAAACAGATCCTTCTTCCACTCTCAGACTATACCAAGTGGCCCAGACTGATGTTATACACATAGCTCCTCCACATGGTCAGCTCAGCCTTGCCAACAGACCGTGAGAGCCACGTTCCCTGCAATGAGGAAACATGGTCCCATGCAGGTCCCATCATGGGGCCACTCATGATCTGCCCAGATTCTGGATGAGACATCATTACTGCCTGGCCTCTTGGTTGTCTTAAATAGATTCTGTGGGGTTGAATAGATTAAGAATTGACCTGATGGCTTCAACAAAAACAAAAACAAAAACAAAAACCTAAAACCTTTTATCAGCCCTTTTTTGAGGAAGAGGTGGCATAATTCATGAATTTCATTCACTCACTTTTTCTGCTAAATTCATGTATCAATAACCTTTGCCAGAAAGTACTAGGATTTCCTACCAACATGATCATAATTCAGGTAACCTTAGAATCTTTTAGACCATTATTCTATAATAGTTGTACGATTTATAACTATGGTGATGCTAAACACAAATACAAAAAAAGTCACAAAATTTCTGAAGGAAAAATAGCAAAGAGGAAGGTTAAATAAGGTAAAAGGAAAAACAAATATTGCCCATCCTCTAAACTACAGTAGATAAATACATCTTACAGAAGCATTTGGAATTCTGTGAGCCCTAGCACTACCAGGAATGGTTAACATTTCCTCTTCATCCAACCCTGGCCCACCCTTTCTCAGCAAGTGATCCACCATCCACTTTATCCAGAAGCCCAGGGTCAGTCTGATTTTCCTCCTTCTCTGCTTCTCCATTTCAAAATATTACTGCATCTATGTCCATCCTCCTCCCTCTTGCCTCCAATCCCAGAAGATAGGCTTCTCCTTTCTAACCTTAAAATCCCCCATCCTTGTAACTCCTCTTCTCCCATTTTCTCTAAACTGCTGCTTCCTCTGTTGTTCTCTTTCTCTTGTGGCTTTCAACTTTGCCCTATTAACTGGATCCAGATCTTTGGTGGGTATGGAACAAAGGTTAGCTAAAGAAACCACAGATGTAATCTTTTGCTTCTGCCTTCATGTGCACGCGCCGGCACACACACACATACTCCCATGGAAGACAAGAGGAGCACCAGCCATAACCCTCCCTCTGAACACTTTCCTAACCTGTAAGCCAGTATTGTTAGAACCCCTTTTCCACTTCTCACTTCTTAAACCACCTCCCCTTCCCCCATTCATACACTTATGCCTACATTCTTAAAGGTAAATGACTTCCTAACTGCCCAATCCAGTGGCCTTTTGTCAGCCCCTATTTTCCTTAGCTTCTCTGTAACAACTCATAGGGCTGACCACAACTTCCTTCTTGATGCTCTTATCTGGAGGGTGTGAATCTGCAACCTCCTCCTCCCAGGGTCCGATTGCACACTTTATGCTTGGGTGGCTCCTCTTCCTCTTCCCTTCTTTCAAGTCCTGGCATTTCCAGTGTTCTGACTGTTCTCTCAAGTCATCCATTTGAACAGTTTAAACTGTCATCTTTATGCAGCCAACTCCCACGTTTATCTCAGGCCAATATCCCCTCCTATGTTCCAACGATAACTTTCTGCTTCTTGCTACAACATCAAAGATGATGTTCCAAATCTGAACTCTGTATCTTTTTCTGCAAACCAAATATCATCCTCCATCCTATTATTTGAATTTCTATTCATAAAATATCCTTCTAGTTAGTTTCTAACTGGATTTATGTTTGATGATTTTTTTTAACCTCCACAGGTATACACAGAGAGTCCTAGGTCTCAATTTCTTCTTCCTTCAAAATGTCTCTTGCATTCAATTCTTTATTTCTTTTGCTACCACTTCTATCATTTTCCAATCACAGCAATGATGAAAATACAAACATCTGGTCTATCTGAGCATTCCTTCCTTTAACATGCCTATATTTGGCCACCAGACTTAACCTCCCCTAAATCATCTGAACATTTCAATCCTCTACCTAAAAACTTTCAATGACTCTTCAGTCTGGCTTGCCTATACGGCATCCATACTTCATCTGCTTCTTCCTACTGCTTTTTCTGTTCAGCTCAACCTTCCCCTAATTCTATAACAACATTGAAAGTGGTTATTCTCTATTCATCAGTATTAAATATCCAAATTGATCCAGGTGTTGTACACACTATAGAAATGATTAACTCCTTGCTTCTCAGTCATTTATCCACAAAAGAGCCCAAGTAAAATGTATTTTCTTCATGGTTTGGTCCCTAGCTTGTCCCTCATGCTTCAATCCTCACGTACTTCGTGGGGGAAGGGTGGGCATCAAAGGCAGCAAAAGCAGAAAACTTTGCTGACTACACATGAAAGCAGTGAGGTGCTATGCCCAGTTTTTACTGTTTCAAAAGTTCTTGGTAGAAAGGCCAAGGCAAAGAAGTGGAATTTTACAGAAGGGAAGAGGGTAGCTTATGACTTAGTTGTTAATGGGATGACAGCCAAGAGTCATAAAACTGTGGAACTCATCACTGGCTGCCTCTAGTGACAGATGCCTGAGATCAGAGAGCAGACTTGCATGACCAGGACTGCCCTTCACCCTTTGCCATGCTGGGACTGCTATGGCCACCGCAGAAGTCAACAGCCACTGTTCCAAGAACCAGACATGATGCCAATGCAGCCTTTTACCTTGTTCTGCAGGGGCCACTTTGCTCTGGGCAACAGAATGCCTGACAAGACAAAGCTAAAGAAAGTCTTTAATGGTAATAATGTCTAGAATCCTAGATATACCTTTGTAAGAAATAAAATACCACTAATCGTTATATAGCTTAATTTTAAAATAATCTCAAGGCCACAATCAAATTTATTTCCAAACATTTCTCCTTGAAAGTATTTTTCTGGAACAAATCTTGATTAGTTTAGCTCTTGGTGAATCAAGCCCACAACCTTTTCCTGCTGTATTTATTCAGATCCCTAAAGCGATGGATGGGGTGGGATAGGGAGGAACATAAGACCTTTTTGTTTTCCACTGTAAAGGAGGAGCTAAATGTTCCTTCCAGTTTCTTTGTTGACTGCTGAATGCTTCAAGGCCCACTTACCTCTTTATCAGTTTTATTCTTAGAAATGGCAGGGGCTTAACAGACATTTTCAGTTTGATTCTATGGCAAATTTTTTGGGGGGGCGGGTCCTAGGGATTGAACCCAGGCCCTTGAGCCTGTTATGCAAGTTCTGAACTATATCCTCAGCCCTCTGTTATTTTTATTTTGAAATAGGGTCTCACTAAATTGCCCAGAATGGCCTTGAACTTGTGATCCTCCTGCCTCAGCCTCCCCAAAACTGGGATTACAAGCCTGTACCACCACACCTGGCTCAAATGCATTTTACTTTGTCTCTGTCTTTCCTGTTGGGTTCTTAGAAGAGAAAGTAGATTCAGCCCCACCTTGGTGGAAAGCTGGGGAGTCCATTATGACACTGCTGCGATGACAGGTTTTGAGCCCTTCGGTAATGGTATGAGGGACAAAGGAAATCCAGGTCAGATAAATCTGCAACAATCATAGCTGTCCCCTAGAAGGGTGATCCAACCCAGACATATCCATAAGTCTTGGTAGTTTCCAAAGTAAAACCTGATGACACAGCCACATTGCCACATATTGTACAGGTGTAGCAAGTCACCCTAATCTAGCTAGAACCAACCTTCTTCTACAAAGCTGTGCACCTATTACCATCCCACTTTGTCTCCTAAAAAGGCCCAAATCGTAAACTCTGAATATCACATAGATACAGGGGCCTGCTATGCCTTTTGATGTTACTTAGGCGAGTTTATGTGGATGCCACACAAATGACCAGTAAAAAAAGGATTTAAAAACAAATTTATTGCAAGTTAAGACAATTAATGTCACACAACTATACATAATAAATTCCTCATGAAATTTCAAAAGAAAATTAGCACCTATAAAACTGACATTAATATATAACCTGTAATTATTCAATTTTAAAAGTGTTCTTGTATTTGTAAAAAGTCACTCTTGCCGAGCCTGGTGGCACATGCCTATAAACGCAGCACTTGAGAGGATGAGGCAGGAGGCCAGCCTGGACTACCTAGGAAGTTAAAGGCCAGTCTGAACCACATAAGTGAGACTCTGCCTAAAACAAATGTGATTCCTTATTGCTGTAGAGACAATAGAGGCCAAGGCTAACTCATACTTGAAATAAATCTGGGTTTCCCAGGCTTAGAGTGCATTACAATAGCCTGTACATTTAGGCAATGAAGCTCTGATCTCTCTTTGGGCTACTTTATTAACATACTCATTTTGCATTAAAAAAGTACGTAGGTCCGCATTTTAAAATACTATTTTCAAAACACTGCCTTGCAGATGTCATGTATGTCCATAAAATAACACCTGACTGCAATCTCTATTTTCAGGCTTCACCAAAAACATGTAGAAGTTCCTGAGCATCAAACACACACCAGCCCAGGGGACAGGTGCCTCCTGGACAGTGAGCACACAGAAGAGTGCCTGGGACAGCCCTAGCTCCCTGGCTCTGCCACCCAATTACTACTAGCACTTACCTACTTTCATTCTCACAGGGGGTGAGCTGAGAGGTAAGGTTAAGTGAGGGGTGCAGGCTTGTAGGACAGGGAGCAGACTCTCAAGTGCAAACCTATGGACCTCTGCATTCCTTCTTGTGTCTCTAGGTCTTAATGGTTGAATGAGAAATTAATTTTTCCAGGATTATACATAATTTTTCTGCCCAATAAAAAGAATACCTAAATGTCTTCATGATATTGAAATCTTAACTCACATGATTTTTTAAAAAATGACATTTGTTAAAAGGATTGGCTCATTCAATGTATTTTTTTCCTCACTTAAGTGCTTAGTCTCTTCATTGCTTGATATTTCACAATTAGGTGAGCTGAAAAGTTGCTTCACTTCTGAGTACATTTCCTTTTTATTTCACCATCCCCAAATTATCTACTGGAAGAACAGACTCTAGCAAAACTACAGGGAAGAGTTTCAGCTAAGATTAAAAAAGAAAAAAAAAAAACCAAATTCAATTTCATTGAATTCTAGCAAAGCTCAAGAGAAGGATAAAAAAAAAAAAAAAAAAAAAAAAAAAAAAAAAAAGCCACCATTTTTTCTCAGTATTTAAAGTTTAATTTGGGTTTGGCAGATGGGAAATAGATTACTACTCAGAATCCAGTTACATTATTAAGGGGAATGGAATCCCGAATACCTTATTTTAAGAGGTACCAACTTCGTCACTTCTTAAAATCTTTCGGACACACACTTTGGCTGAATAATGAGTATTTGATGGAAGCTACAGATCTTCCCCCACCTCATGTATTCAAGAAGTCAAAGGATTAATTCTCATACTTAACAGAATACTGTATCTGTCTTCTATATCATATTTTACACATAAGATATTATAGACTATAATATGTCAAAGACATGAATGTTGGAAATATATATTTGAATGGATTTTTTTTTTTAGTCTCACTATGTAATCAAGGCTAGCCTCAAACTTGCATCCATCCTACCTAAGCTTCCCAAGTGCTGAAATGACAAGTATGCACCACTGTGGCAGGCTTGAATAGAACATTTTTAGTATTTAGAAAAGGATTGATTTTTATAAGCCTCAACAACCTTGTATAACATGAAAATTGAAAAGTACTAGAAAAAATTCCTTCTTTGACATGCATGTTATTATGAACAATATTCATAATTTTTAATTAATTATCTGCTTATTATCAATTTTATATTTCACAAGTAGTATGAAGATACTTTCAGGTTATCCTGTTTCTAAATTATATATTTCCAAAACAAGTATACTAAATATCAATGAGAGTTTTAAAGTTTTCAAAGTGCTTACCCACTTTCTGTGTAATGTTAAATATATAGTATAATTCCACCACAAGCTTTGCAGAATTCTTTTGTCAATAATGACAATAACAATAGGACTGATTGCAGCACTGGGCATTTGAAGAAAATGGGGAAAAACTCTGAAATAAAATCAATGATCAAATCTGTGTTGAGAGTTCTGTATATAAAAAAGCCTGGTGTTGGAAACAAATACATGTACGACATCACCACTGACTGGAAGAAGCCTAAAATCTAACAAGATTAGCAAGTCCAATGCCAATTAAAAAGGACAACTGGTAACTGTAGGTGACATAAGCAACTTAAGAAGCAAACACAAGAGTTGAAGCCGGGCATGGTGGCACATGCCTGCAATCCCAGCACTCGGGAGGCTGAGGCAGGAGGATCACTGTGAGTTCGAGGCCAGCTTGGGTTACACAGTGAGTTCCAGGTCAGTCTCAACTACATAGTGAGACCCTGCCTCAAAAAAACAACAACAAAAAAAAACCCAAAAAAACCAAGAGTTGAGAAGCAGGACTCACTATAGATGGTGGTCAGGCAAGGTTCTGCAGCTGAGCTAAGATGTGAGCTATGATTAGAAAGACAGGGCATCTTTTGAAAGGCAGAAGGTTGGGATCTGAATGCTACTAGCAGGATATAAGCACAACAGTCTCACTCGGGAACAACCAGCACTGAAGCTTCCCCTTTGCCCTAATAGAGCTGAGGCATTGTATTAACAGATTAACAAATGTTAAGCCAATATGTAATCATTAGTATACAATGGACACCAACTGCCTACTTAGCCAGAATTTCATCTTTTTATAACTCCCATCTTCTAGAAGTGATTCTAAACAGCTGAACTGGTGTAATACCCCATTAAAGCCACTTACTTTGCTGGGTGTGATGGTGCATGCCTGCAATCCCAGCATTCAGGAGGATGAGGCAGGAGGATCACCACAAGTTCAAGGCCAGCATGGGTTACACAGCAAGTTCAAGATCAGCTTAAACTACACAGCTAGACTCTGTCTCAAACAGCAAACAAATAAATGCCACTCATTTTCTCCTTTGGCTTTCCTTTGTATTACTGTCATCTCACAGTATAGTAAGTTGCAAGTTATAGGAAGACTGTCACGAGTACTTTTTTGTGTTAAGGCCAGATTCCAGGTGCTTACTTTCCAAAACTTTAGGGGGTAAGTTACATTTTCTCTATTTTACAAATGAGAAAGTAGAGCTTAAGAGATGAAAAAATTTGTCCAGTCATTTTGCTACTACTAGCAGGGTTGGTTTTTAAACTATTATCCACCTGACGCTTTAGTCCTTGCTGCTAACCAAGCTTCTTCCCCCTTCAGTTCTCAGACAGTAAGAACCAAACAATGAGGCAGGTATACATGGTAGGAGCCAACAGGAAGATGAAAGCAGGTAACAGGGAGAAGTCAGAACTAAACTATGGGACGTGTCTGACACCCATGACAGTGATCCTAAGTCACCAAGTATTTATGTCTGCTCTGGTCAGGATGACACCTGAGAAACATAACTATTAAAAAATGTTAAAATAAGTTCACCTCTTTAGAGAGATGACCATCACGCATTAATGTACAGTGGCACAGTGGACAGAGCACTGGTCATGAATAAGAAGTCATGGGCTAAGGGACCTTTGGCAGTCACACGGCCAGGGAAGGCCGTCCCAGTAGTCCAGAGGTGAGGCCAGGAGGGCATGAACTAAGAAGGTACATGAGAACAGTCAGAAAATAGCAGAAATACAGGACTTTGCAAAGAACTGACAGAGGGGATGTGAGGGCAAAGAAGAGGGGAATCGAATGTGTCTGAGGGCCCAAAAGGACTGAGCTTCCCTGGGTGGCAACAGGGAAGGAAAGAAAGAAGTGGTATCAAAGTGTCATTTATCTTGGGAGGAGGGAAGAATGGAATCAGTTTTCAACAAGTTGAGCGAAAAGCTCTGAGAGGATATCTAAGTTGAAATGTTTAGGATTGGGCTCCTACTAAAACTCTGAGACAAAAAATTGCTTGATTTACTCAAGTCACACAGTCAGGAGATGTTGGTCTTTGACAATCAGCATATAGTGGCTCTGTGCTGGGCTGATTCCAATGAAAAATCACTAGGAGAAGGGAATGAAAATCAATAGGATGGGCTAAGCCTGAACAGGACTAATGAGAAGGAGAGAAGGGCAAGGTGATCCTGAATTTGTTCATAGATAAGTCCAAACATACAGGGATATGGTGAAGAATGCTGCTAAAGATCAGCAGGAGAGAATGAGAACATCCAAAGGAATAAAAGCTTCAGTGAAAGGCTCATATGCCAAAGATCCTAGGAGGTGGAAGCATAGTCCAGCTAAGAGAGCTCTGCCCAGGATAGGTTTACTTTAGGTGTTAGTAACAACAAAGAGGAAATGTTCTGTGTGTACCAAGAAAGAAACTGGGTTAGGTGAATGGGTGAGAGGTCGTGGCTGGATATGCTGACCTGGGGGCTGCCATCAACACCTCGTTGAAAATGGAATCTGTGTGAGGAAAGCTGTTTCCCAGGAGAAATGGTGTAGAAAGTAGATCAGATGGCAAATAAAGTAATCCTTGGGGCACAGACTCTGTCAGACAGCACAAGGAGGCCAGTATGAGTGATGAGTCACGAGGAAAAGTCAAGGATAAAGCAATAATAAGCACAACTAAAGGACTGATCCAGGAGAACAAAATCAAGGAGTGGCCTGGCCTGGCTGGGGATAAATCAACAGCCCTCTTTTCCCACAGGGGTCAGAAATGGAGAAAGGGAAGAGAATCAGACAAACTACCTCATGTCCCTTTGCTTTTCCAAGAAACAGAATTTCCTTAAGAACTTTCAAAGCCCTTCATGTTGCCTGTCTTCAATCTGTAAATCCTACCAGAAGCTGTATTTGTTTACTGAGAAAACATCTTATCCCTACCATCTGCAAATTTCCCATGCAACTATCCACCTACAGGTTCTCTTTCTGAGAGCTGTCAACCTTGTCCACAACTCCAAGCCTGTCTCTTGTTGCCTGTGACTCTCCCATTACCTTGGACTCAGCCATATAATGCCATGGCTGAGTCACCCTTGCAATGGGTAAGAACATTGTAGTTTATACCTGATTATTATCCCCTTGGTATCAAGGGTTCACAAGCAATGTGAAAATTCCCAACCCAACCTGATGTAAGGGAAATAGAAAAAGACCACTGGTAAGACATATATGCTTTTCAGTTTTCTCCAGGAAATAGATAGAATCAGTGGAAGAAAAAGAGGTATGTATAAAAGCAATTCAAAGACTCTTTTTTAAAAACAAGAGTTGCACTGATTAACAATCTTTTTTTTTTTAAGCAACTCCTACACATCGATGTATTAGCCTGCTAGTGCTGCATAACAAGATTCTGCACACTGGGTGGACAAAATTCTGTTGCCTCACAGGGCTGGAGGATGGGCCCTCATGCAGGCAGTGGTAGAGCTGGTTCCTTCTGAGGGTGGTGAGGGAAGGATCTGTGTCATGCCTCCTTTCTTGGCTACTGGATGCCCATCTTCTTTTTGTCTTTCCTACTGTCTTTCTTACGTATTTGTGTCCAAACTTACTTTTTTTTTTGGAGACAGGGTCTCACTATGTAGCCCAGGTTGGTCTTGAATGCACAGTGATCCTCCTGCCTCAGCCTCCCAAGTGCTGGGATTACAGGCGTGTGCCACTACGCCTGGCCAAACGTGCTTTTTAATAAGGACACCAATCATACTGGATCAGTGCCCACCCTAGTGTACTCAATTTGACTTGACTACCTTGCTACAGACCTATCTTCAAGTAGTCATATCCCGAGGAACTAGGAGACAGGAATTCAGAATATGAATTTTGGGAGGATATAATACAGCCAGGTTTAAGGAACCAAAAATACTTTAATGAAGTGTAATTTTCTCAGGATAAAGTCACGATATTTCAAAAGAATTTCCTTTGTTTTTCCCTCCTTAGAGGTAAGTTTGTTTGGTGCTTTCCTTATATCTTGCTTAAATTAAGTTCTGCATGAGTCTCTCAATGAATAAGGATGTACAGGAAGGTATCTCTACTTTTATGAGGAACAACTGCAGCCTTTGGGTGTCAAAGAGAATTGGGAGTGACACTAATGTAAGGTTTGCACCTCTGATTCTCAGCATATCAAACACTTCTGAAGTAATCTGCATAAGATATAACAAGATAGCTCAGCCATATCTGGGAATGGAGCTGGTAAGGGTTTGGAAGGGTCCCACTTTGATTCTGCTTCAGGGTTAGCAAGTCTCAGACTGGCCTTTTCTTAGATGCCTTCTAATTCCCACCTTTTTCTTTATGTCCAAAGTCTACAGAGACTGTTATATTTTTCAGCCCTGAATTTTCTTTCCAACTATGGATCTGAAGAAAATCTTTCAATCAAATTTGATGGGATGAAAAGGTTAACATCCACAAACTATAAAACCAAAATCGCCTACATTTCTGGTTTCAACCTAGATGAATTCCATTTAAATACAGACTCCCCCCCCCGCACCCCACCAAAGATATGGAAGGCTATTCACTTTGTCGCTGAAATGTTCTAAATAAGGATGGTTAAAGTTGCAGCAGTATGAGTTTTCAGGTGCCAGTGTCAGAGACCTTTACAAAGTATACTCCCTGTTCCTGTAGGTTCTCCCGTCCTTGACACTTGAACTTGCCCACCCACTTCTGGCTCACAGTCCTTACTGACCACCCAAAAAAGTGAACAGACCAGCTTTGCAGGAGGTACTGAGGAGGCTGGGAATGTGGCTGGCAATGCAAGGTGACTTTCTACACTTTAGAAATGCCTTATAAGGTATACATCAAGATTCAAAATCTGGTAAGCTTTTTCCTACCTTCAGAGTCTGGTGTTATATTGGTGATGTACAATGGTGCATTTTAATTAGGTGACCCTTGTTCATTCTATGCCTGGCCTACTGCTGCATGCCTTTTTGCGCTGCCCAGAAAAGTCTGACACACTTAGACTCAGAGCTAGAAGCTAGTCTGTCTGCTCCTTCTCATCCTGGTGTTCTTACTAGTTAACCACTGGGAATTCCTTTATGCCAGAAATACATGTCAAGTCTGTTACTCTGTTATTCTATTACTCTATTAACTCTGTGTACATTCTATCACCATGTATCCCCCAAAAGCCTATGTTGAACTACTAACCCCTGTACCCTGTACCTGCGGACATGACCCTACTTGGGAGGAAGGTCTCTGTAGATAAGGTCACTAGGTGGGCCATAGCCCAACAGGCAAAGAAGAGAGACAGACACGCAGGACGTCCCCCACAGGGTGTAGAGGCAGACACTGCAGAAGTGTAGCTGCAGTGTCAGGAGGCCAGGGTTACCGGGACTCAAATGTATGAAGAGCAAGGAAGGGCTCTACCCAGGATCAGAGGGTGCTGGCCTGCCCATACTTTGGTTGCAGACTTTTAGACTCCAGGATGGGAGAAAGTAAATTGGTCACTCCAGGTTTGTGGGCCCTGAGAAACTAATACTGCATACTCTGTGATACAATTCAGGGTGTTATTTCTTTGGGAAACATGCTTGCCTCAAAGTACAAAGTCACACGGACAAATGGAAGGCTGCTCTCCTGATCGCACAGCTGGCACTGGGCTTCCAGGTCAGAAAGCTCTAGTGGTGCCCACAACTTTGTTCCCTTGGTTCAGCTTCCTTCTGGGCACAGTGTTCAGCAATCTTGACGCAGGTCTGTTGTGCACATGACTGCGGTGTGGCCTCAGAGCGTTTCCAAGGAAGTCTCAGGAAACTCCACTTTTTCCTCACTAGCAACAGCAGGAGCCTGGGGTCAGAGGTGGTAACCTCCCTTCCTGACTTAGCTTCGTCCACAGATCAGCACCTGGGCCCCACTCTCAGCACCACACTCGCTTCTCCACTTGCTATTGTGTTTTTCACACTTGTCTCTGAACATCTCTAGTAGGCTGTCACTGAACTGCAGAGAATTTTGTGAATAGGGTCACCTAGGCACAGTGACGCTGATGACACAGATCGCACAGAACCCTCTCCCACGGGTTCTCCTGAAACAAGGGGTCAGTTAACCTCCACAAGTGCAATCATTTCTGCTTCTTCCTGCTTTATGTGGTGACTGAGTTAACAAAGCTCTGCCTTATAGCTCCTCTTCCCTGGAGAGCTCAGTCATCCCCCTTAGCAGCCTCTAACTGGCATCTGACTAGACTCAATTAGGGGTCACTCTGGGAAAGAAGAGGAAGTGCTTCCATGCTGTGACAGAGAAGGCAGGGATGCTGGAGAGAGGAAGAGAAGACAGAGAATGTAAGAGAAGTGAGAAAACAGAAGGCTGACAAGCAATACTGAGAGCACATACAGATTTATAAAGGAAAATTGTCACCTGATTTGGAAAATACTAATAAAAATGCTCAATAAAAACACAATGTGTTATTATTTATAATATTTAAATAGGTATTTGTGGGTATGAAAATCAACCAGAACAGGGTCCCCTGGCAGTGTTACCAACAGCCCATTCTCAGCTATGCAAAGCAAATAGGTTCTTAGCTCTGGTGCAAGGACGTTTTTATACTGTGAGTCACAGCCACCAAACTTGTCCTGGTGCTATTACCTAATTGCTCCACAGGGCTAAACTGCTTAGCCCACGATGGTGGGTGGAGGTACCCATTTCAAGTTACCAAGCCTGTTAGTGCCTCAATTTCTCATCTAGAAGTAGAGATAATAACAGTGCATCCTAGAGGCCTTGTGAGAATTAAATGAGGGTATATATTTCACATACTTATATAAACAAATCTATATACTTTTTCTCTTTTTTTTTTAGACAAGGTCTTGCTATGTAGCTCAGGCTGCCTGAACTCTCACTACATAGCCCAGGCTAGCCTCAAACTCACAGCAATCCTCCTGCCTCAGACTCCCGAGTGTTGGAAATACAGGTGTGTGCCACACCTGGCTCATTCTTTCTTTCCCTCTCTCTCTCTCACTTCTTTCTTTTTTCTTGTTCTGGGGAATGAACCCAGGGTGTTCACTCTAAGTTACATCCTGAGCTCTTTTAAAATTCTGAGACAGGATCTCAGTCACTAAGTTGTCCAGGCTTGGTCCTCCTGCCTCAACCTCCCGGCATGCTGCGATTAACCATACCTGGCATCACATGTACACTATTTATAAATAACTAAGTACAGTGCTTGCCACACAGTGAACCTGAAATAAATATTTAATGAAAATGAAGCAAAGGCGGCAAGCAGCTCACCAGGCCATCTAACACAGAACATGACCAGTGCATTGCTGCAATGGGAATGGGGCTTGCAGTACTGAGCCCTGTGCCTGGCGCACAAGGCCTGCAGTGTGTGGTGTCTGAAGGAATGGACAGATGGTGGAAGCAAAACAGCCACTCAGCAAGACAAGAGCTCCAGCTCCCCTATGTTCCAAGGTTCCTCCTCGAGGATAGCAGGGTCACCTGGAGACTCTGCAGATGATACCAGAGAACCTCTGGAGCTGTAGGAGCCTCAGGGGCAGAGTCTATATTTTACCTACTTTACCTTCAAAATGTGCATTTCTTTTCCATGGGACATTTTAGTCAAAAGCACTACCTTAGATCATAACTGAGACCCAGGCTCTACGTACAATATGTTTACTATGGATCTGTATCTATCATATTAACTCTATTTCTTTAAGTGTACAGTTAATCGGGAAAAAGTCACTAATATACGTGTCAATATATGTTGTATAACTAACACGTATACTAAAAATACAAAAATAGAACTTTTTACAGGCTAAGAAAATACTTTTTCTTGTCATTGTTGTTGCTTTGTTTCTGTTTTCTTTGGGGGGTTGAGACAGTCTTGAGCTTGCTGTAATCCTCCTGCCTCCGCCTCCCAAGTGCTAGAGATTATAGGCTTTGGCCACTATGCCTGACTGAGCCCTCTCTTCTAAAACCTCTGCTGTAACTCAGGTAGCCCACGCCCTGTAACTTAGCCTCAGCTACATGATCAGCCATAGCCAAGAGAGAGAGCGAGTGGGACAGGCTTTCAGAGCCAGTATGCTATTCATCAACCTGGTTCTGCTTCCCTTGCTGTGGAGACCAGCCTTGGCCCAGCGTGAGTGCTCCTTGGCCTAGGAATTAAATGAGGGGCACAGAAGCAGAGGCTCTAACTGACCTAAGATGAAGCATGAACATGAAAGCAACGTCTATTGCTTTAAGCCCAAATTGTAGGTGCTATCTGCAGCTGTGGTATAACTGAACCCACCGTAAGCAGGGCTGTAATTTTCCTTAATGCTGTCATCCCTAATGAGTCTGAATTAATGAGCTTTAATGTAATCATACTGTCATGCACAACATGTGAATGCTCTTTTTAAGGACAACTTTAAATTTTCTAAATAGTTCATTCCCTTTGTTCATATTTTAGTGTCATTTCCATGAAATGCAAATGTTTTAAGGGATCAATATGTCAAGCAATGGACAGCTCTGATCTCACAATTATTACTGACTTCAAATGTACATACACTAGTAGCCATCTAGTAATTTTCCTGAATGAGTGGGAGGCATAGAATCATCAGTCATAAATGTCCTTGGTTTGGTTTGGAAACTTTGAGACAAATTGCTTCCTGTTGACTGAAATGGGAAGATGACCTTCAACCAAGCACAGGAGGTTGGCACAGCTGAACACAGACAGGTCTGAGGGCTCTCACAGGAAAATCAGCTTCTGCCTCATGCTGGTGTTTTTTTAATGAGAGAATAGCCTTTTCACACCTTGCTCTAGTAGCATTCCTCACCTCTGTGATGCAATGGCTGTACTTTTGGTAAAGAATATTCAGGTTCTAACATCATGATGACTGTGTGTCACTCACGATAGCTCACAAGCCTGGCAAGCATGTTCTGTACCCTCTTTATCAATGAAATCAGCAATGGGTTTAAAAACAGCACTGCTTACACACCCAGGATACCACTGATTCATTAATGACCAAACACTATTCTGGACTCCTAACTTTCATGGGGTTTTATATTGAGAACACTAGACTGGAGATACGAAGTTTTCCATTTCCCTGGAGGGGGCACTGCATCAAACTAGTGTATAAACAGAGATCTGTAGATCTCAACAGAAGGACACCTCAAAAACTTCAAAAGCAGGATTCAAGATTTCATATGATTTGCAATTCCAAATGATCAACCTAAAATGTGACTAAGGAGAACATCCATGAACTTGGAACTACAGTATGCGGAACATACCAAAATAAAAGAGGATGTTATAAAAATAATTGACTATGGTCTTGGTAAAGTTTAGAAATTAAAGTCTATGATTTCTCACTGTTAAGAGGGAAAGAGAGTATCTGATTTTATGTCTCTTCAAGTTCTTTATAGAGAAATACCCTCAGCAGAGAATGCGTTCATCATTTATAGATTTGCTTAAATTTTGTGTTCAATAATCAAACTTCTGGTACCTTATGGTATTCCACAAAAAGACTTTCTGGCCAGGGATGTAACTAAGCAGTGCTGCACCTGCCTGGAAAGTGCAAGGTCCTGAGTTTGACCCCAGTACCAGAAAACAAACAAACAAACAAACAAACAAACTTTCTGGGCCAGGGATTTAGCTCAGTGGTGCTGCCACCTGAATCAAAAGCAAGGACCAAGTTCAATCCTCCCTCCCCACAAAAAAGACTTTCTGATGAAGTAAGAAATGTGCATATATTATATGGATGTCTAGCCTTGCTGGATGGTAGGAATATCTTGCTACTGAAGTGATTCAAATCAAACAATCAGCCTTTTATAACATTAGTTAGTATGAATCAGTCCTCTAGAATTTAATAATTCTTGAATTTCTGAGGTTAAATTTCTAAATCTGCTAAGCTGAGTACTCAGAGGCCAAGGCAAGCATCCAGAAATACCTGCTGGGTGCCTTCAAGCAACGCTGAAAAACTTACTGTGGGCTTTTCTGAGCCTGACATTTGAGATGCGGTGAGATGAGAGAAGGTAAGAACACGATCAGGCAGGCGTTAACTCTCACCTGTTAATGTTGAAGGGTTCAGCAACAGACACACTCCCAAGGCCAGTGTCAACTTTACACAAGAGAGCATAGAGAAGTGCATCAAAATTAGGGGATAGATTAGACCTATTTTATGTAAGATTTATAAGCCAGGTACTTCCCAGGATCAAGATAGGATAATAAAGGACCAGATCTATCCACAGGGTGCAGCTGAGGGCTCCTGCAGGGATGTGGCAAATTGGTCTAGAGACAGGCTGGAGCCATAGTGAGACAAGTCTTTTTCACTTACTTCTGATTTCACCCTGGAAGCTGGAATCACAGCAGGTGTTGGAGAGGAGACAAGGGTTAGGAGTTCTGAATGGAAATAGACCAAGTGGTAAAGGTCTGGCAAGGGCCTGCTGACACTAATGGCCAGCACCACTTTGGAGGTGCATCAAAGGTAATGGGTACCCGCAGGAAGGCAAGGCCTGGCAGTACACTGAAGAGCTGTCTGAAGACCTGGGCTGCTAAAGACAAGGGAAAAGTATGACTTGGAGGGAGCCTAACTCACCTGCATACCACAGGCACAGAGATAGAAGGAAGGGAAGTATGCTCTGGTGTTCAGAGGCCAGGCTGCTGAAAGGTGGCCCTGCATGACAGCAATCGACTATGGGAAGTGCCTGAACACACCAGTGTCTTAGGTGCTAAGGGGCATCTCTGAGGGAACATGGACATCAGAACTAGAGGCCATTGCTCCTAGCCAAGCTCCCCTCTGGCCTACCCTGATTCTTGACTGGAAGTGAAATCAGCTCTTGGCTGACCCTAGGAGTGACAATGACAATGGCCTCGGTTGAAGCTTGGAGGCCCCAATCAGAGAACACAATAACCAGATCCCTAAGCTCAGAGAGGAAGAGGGACGGAGGCCTACAATCCTGGAGGAAAAACACATTGCAAGGCTTGTAGAACCATAGGGTCAATTAGCACAATTCAGCCAATGAGGGTGCCTCACAGAACTCCAAAAGTATCAGTGGATCATCCAAACTTCTGCTTTCCTTCCAGTGGCAGGGTGCAGGGAAAGCTCACTAGTGTTTTCACCAGCATCAAATACACTCAACTTACTCCTTCAAATGAGCAAAGCCAGTGAAAGTCCTGTCAGCTCTCAAGAGGTTGAGAAGGGAACTTCGCTTCTGTCTTACACTGCAAGAAGCCCTCAGATGCTCGCCCTACTGCCCTGACCCTGGCAGCCAAAGCCCTTTCCTTCTTTGTCAGGCAGAAAATGAGGCTATCAGCTTCATTCCCACTCTCTCTGCATGAATCCGTTTCCCTTTCCAGCGTGGCTCAAACTATATGGCTCATGCAGGAGTCTCACTGGGTTCTTCAGGGACTCTTACCTTGCTGAATGTTTTCCCTTCTAAGATCTGCTGAATCAAGACAAAAGATGGGAGAAGGTATGAGAATCCATTCTAAGGGGTGAATGGAAATACAGGAAAGAGTATGCCTGTGTGTATCTCATTTTCCAGCTTTTACAACCCAAACTGTAAGGTTTATTAGGAGTGAGGAGCGAGGAACTTCCAAGGAAGTGAGCTCAGCATCCTAGGAATCTGTTTTGCATATTCACACTGTGCAATCCCACTAAGCCACCAGAAGCCCTGGACAAGGCATTGCTAATACCAGCTACTTCAAGAGTGGGAGCCAATTTGCCAGGTGCTTGTTTTCCCAGTTCTTTATCCAACCATGGGAGAAAAATACAGTGAGTCCGCCTCATCCCTCAGCTGCAGAAAATAAACCCTACTGATGGCCAGGTGACAGTGACTAAGAGACAGGCAGCCAAGGCTCCGCACCATAGGCCTCTCCTGTAGGAGGAGTTTGGGGCAGAAAGCTCCAAGACCCATTGGTCCTCATTGCTCCTGGGCTGCAAGAAGTGAGCCAGCCATAAGACTGAGAACACACACAAAACAGGACAAATCTCTCTCACTACAGGCTAAAACATAGGGTTGATTAGAAAAGAGAACAACAGTTTTGTTGCTGGGAAGGTCAGTTTCCTTTTACTCACAGGAAATCTTTCCTGCTGATTTAAGAGCAAAGCCACTCCTGCTCAGAGAGAAAACATGAGTGCAGGGGGGAGGCACAGCCTAGGTACCTGAGCTCTAGTGCCGACAGAGGTACAGAGAGTTTGAGTTTGCAGAAAGAAGGCCATAGAAAAGGAATACCCTCAAGTCAAGACCCAGCAGCTCAAATTCCACACACTTTCCACAAGTGTAAAACCAGCAGATCTGGGCTCAAATAAGACCTTAGTTTCCACATTCCAAAAGAAGTGCCAACAGCACTGGGTCACCTGACAAAGCAAACACACACTGTGGATGTGATATAAACACTGCCTCTAAATTCACTGCTCTGAAGTTAACAGCTACACTGTGTCTGAGAACCTTCTTCTCAGGAAACATAATAGGGCCAGGTGTGGTGAGGCATGCCTGTAATCCCAGTCAGTACCTAGGAAGCTGAAACAGGAGGAACACCATAAATTAGAGGCCAGCCAGGGCTGCACAGTGAATCCAAAACCAGCCTGGACTTCATAGCAATACCCCATCTCAAAAGAACCAAAAGTAAACACATGCTGAAGTACCTAGGAGAAAAGCATGCTCCAGTAGAACTCTGCATGACACTGGAAATGTCCCATACCCTGCTGGCCAATACAGACTACATGTAGCTTCTGAGTCCTTGAAAATGTGGCCAGTGTGACCAAGGAAATGAATTTTAATTTAAACAGCTATTTGTGGGCTGGGGATTTAGCTCAGTGGTTTCGCTGCCTGCCGCTCAAGCACAAAGTCCCGAGTTTGATCCCTGGTACAAAAAAAAAGTTAGGCTACTTTGTAAGAGGATGCAAGAACAAAAGGGCCATATCTGAAACGTACTCAAATCATTCAGGAAAAACATACGTGTGCATACATATGGCACTAAAATGAGGGGAAAGTGAGTGGTGGCATGCACAAGTGTCTGAGGAAGCAACTGGGAAAATGACAGCAAGTGGCAGAGGGGACAGGTGGAATCCTTATACTGTTTCCATTCACGTGCTTTTCAGTAAGGCAAAAATGATGTCCAGGTTTTTTTTTTTTTTTTT
>NW_022900928.1:97225616-97233474 GCF_012274545.1 Fukomys damarensis | reverse complement strand
GTTTTTTTTTTTTTTTTTTTTTTTTTTTTTAGAGACAGAGTCTCGCTATGTTGTTCAGCCTGGCCTTGAACTCACTATGTAGCCCAGGGTGGCCTTGAGCTCATAGCCATCCTCCTCTGCCTCCCAAGTGCTGGGACTACAGGTGTGCACCACTACACATGGCCATCCAGGTGTTTCTAAGACATGAAGATGAACATTTATTCATCAGCCACTGAATTTTAATGGGCTCCCGCTGGACCCTAACTGCAGGCAGGGCTAGCATGCAGGGTTCCAGAGAACTTGCACTTTGAGCAAGGATACTCAGTGCACCCAAAGTACTACCCTTCCACACCCACCCCCTGAGGCCTCTCTCCGGGCTAGGGCAGTGCTGGGGCAGTGTTGTCTTCTGCACGGTGGACTTTCACCCCTCACAGCACTGGACTCTGCCTGTGTCTCCATGAAGGACCTGCCTGGTATGGCAGGCATAGCTGCAATGGCAAGTTCAAGGCAGTTTTTAAAACAAACTTTTTTCTTTTTTTCAGTATTGGGATGTGAACACAAGGCCTTTACACTGAGCAACATCCTCAGCCCCTTTTATTTTTTTGAGACAGGGTCTTCTAAGTCCATAAATTGCCCAGGCCAGACTAGAATTTGTGTTCTTCCTGCCCAGCCTCCCACAGTGCTGACATTACAGGCATGTGCCACCACAATCAGTTCAAAAAAAGCAGCTTTCCACACATATAACTCATATATCACAAAGTGCACTTTATTTTAAATTTTTTTTGGCAGTAATGGGGATTGAACCTAGGGCCTCTGCATTGAGCTGTATCTTACAGGTGTGTTCCACCACATGAAGCAAAACGCTCACCCTCTTAAAATGTGGGCTCCAGTAGTTTTGAACAGAGCTATGTGGCTATCATCACTACCTAATTCCAAAACATTTTTACCACTCTAAACAGAAATTCCATATGCATTAGTGGTCACTTCCCATCTGCCCTTCTCACAGCCCCTGGCAGCCATTGATCTACTTCCTGTCTGTGCACTTGCCCAATCTAGACATCTCAAGTGAACAATGTCATGCAACATGTGCACTTCAGTGTCTGCCTTCTTTCACTTAGCATTACATTCTCAACTCTCCTCCATGCTACAGCATGTATCAGCATTTAACTGATTTTATGTATGGAATAATATCCCACCGAATAGAAATAGCACAATTTATTTATCCACTCCTAAAGGGACAGGCATTTAGGTTTCAGGCTACCATGCATGAACTTGTGTACAAGCCTATGTAAACAAACATGTTCAGTCCTCCTCAGTATGAACCTAGGGCTGGGACTGCTGGGTCACAGTGACTCCACAGCTAACCTTTTGAGGAACTGCTTCCTGTTCTCCAATGTGTCCCCTAAAGTCCCCAGCCATCATGTTACACGGCAGTCTCCACCAGAGCCCACAGAAGGAATTCTATGGAAATGGCTGCTGTCATTCAAGAGATGCAGATGAAAGCAACACTGAGATTCTACTCACCCCAGAAAGAATGGCTGCTAGCAAGAAATCGACCAATAACAAATGTTGGCGGGGCTGTGGGGAGAAAGGAACCCTTTTCCATTGTTGGTGGGAGTGCAGACTAGTGCAACCTCTATGGAAATCAATATGGAGATACCTCAAAGAACTAGGATTAGAGGTTCCATTTGATCCAGCCACCCCTGTGCTGGGTATCTTTCCAAAACAATTAAAAGAATCATACCACAGTGATATATGTGCACCTATGTTTATAGCAGCACAGTTTGTAATAGCTAAAACTTGGAAACAACCCAACTGCCGTCAGTTGGAGACTGGATAAAGAAGATGTGGTTTTCTATAAAATGGAGTACTACTCAGCCATAAAGAATGAGAAACTAGAGTCATTCATAGGAAAATGGATGCATATTGAGTTCATACTCTCAAGTGAAATAAATAAGACACACATGTGTAAATGCTGAATAGTTTCTCTGGTGTGAAAAACTAAGTGTAAATAAGATCCAAATCGTATAAATGACAATGTGAAATAGGAAGAAAAGGGCTAAAGGTACAGGGGAAGTAGGAAGGGTAAGGGAAAGGAAATAAGGGAAAAGAAAAAATATGAGAAAATTAAAATATGGAAACAAAGTTTTTGTAAATAGGGAAGGGTGGAGGGGGCAAAAGGAAGGCAGGTGTAGGGGGAAAAATGAGAACCAAGACCTGTCATGTAAAGGTATAAGATCCCAATGATGAATGTAACTTGAACTGTATACGTAAAAAGTGCCAATAAACTCAATGATGATTAAAAAAAAAAAGAAAGAAAGAAAGAAATGGGTGCTGTGTTGCTGTGTAAAACGCCATGGTCTAAATGCAGAGCAGGAGTCAGGGTTGGTTTGGTTTGAGGTAAATAAGCAAGAGAAGCTGTGAGGCACTCAGCACCAGCAGCACACTTAGTCTCCCTCATCCCAGGGAGTGAGCCAGCACCTGGCATGGCAGACACGGCTGGCATGGTGCACACAGGGCCACCAGATGAAGAGGCACTCTGTGCTGGGCGCAGCTGTAGCAGGGTGCAAATTGGCACCCTCTCCACTATCCTCTCACCAGGGCAAAGGTGTCTTGAGCCACTGGTCAGGCATTAGGAAAATCAGTTACTGTTGCCCACACTGTGCTCCTAAAAGTGTCTGCTATGAATCTGGCAGGGAGAGAGTTGAAGGGGTAAGAGCCATAGCCATCAGACAGCATGCAGGTGAGGACGATCCTAGAGGGCCTGGTGCTCTGTGACCCCAATATATTCCAGGATGGGGTGGGGTGAGACTGCACACATGGCCAGAAGCCCAGGGAAGAGGCTGAGTTCATTGCCAATGCAACTGGCGATTCAGTACTGGGCATGAGTCCCCTCCAAGCTGGCAGTAAACAAATGCCCAGGCTTTGTGTCTGGGCACTGAACTAAATTCCTAGGCAGAAGTACAAATTCCAAAGCTAGACCAGAAGGCTTTGAGGCTAGGGTGCTGCTGGGCTGGTGTGGCAAATCAGACTTCTGCAGCGACAAGGCGGCAAGGCCCAAGACATGGGCTCTAGCCTGGGGCTCCTTCCAAAACATGCTTCCTCCGTATGTCCACCTTGGGAAATGATATTCATCACAGCCCCTGGACCCCCTGCCTTCCAGAGCCCTGCATCACCTATTCTGCTGCAATGTCCCATTTGTCCTTCACCTTCCACCTTCAGGACAAACTTTATTGGCAGGCCTAGCACTGTTTTGCTTTTTTAAAAAATTGTATTCCAAAGGCGTGCTACCTATTTAATAAAGAAGCCTAAAGCACCTTCTCATGTAGGAGGGCAGAGAAGGCAGGTAGGATTCTGAATGTATTCCACTGTGCAGCTAACCACCTGGCCCCAGCTAATCGCCTGCTCTAGCTCTAGCCTGCTCTGCCTTTAGTTTCCCTTCAGTCCCATGAATATTTACCAGTTCACTATAGCTCTGAATTTCCATAGGTAATTATTCCTGTCTCGTGCACATTCATTCTTTTAGTTGCCACTCAATTCATTTCTTGGTGTCTGCAATGTGCTCAGCCTTTTAAAAATCACAGATAACTGAGTCCAGATCTTAGTGTAATTTTTAAAAAGTTGGAGAAAACAAAGAAAAGAATGTGGGCTTCAATTTAGTTTCTCATCTAATCCTCACAGTGACTCAGTGAATTAGCTGCTGTCACTGTCTCTGTAGAGAACACAGAGGCCTAAGGAGCTGAGCAGGCTGAGCTGCCCAAGGGTAGGAGCTGGCAAAAGCACCAGGATCCAAATGCATGTCAGTCTGATTCTAAAGCCTGTGTTTTTAAAATTTTATTTAAAAAAACCACAATTCAAACATGATATGGTTATAATTTGTGGAGTGAACAATGGAACAGGAGTTAGGAAGTTGGATTTCAAGAAAGTGGCAGCCAGGTAGAGGGAGGACAGAATATTGAGAATGCCTGTCCACAACCCATCAAATCCTCTTGTAAGGAAAGGCCAAGTCCTTAGGGGAGGAATGTAGCTCAGCAGCCTCACTCACTGACACAGATGGCTCTTTGAAGGGTGCGTCAGGGGGGAATGCCAAGGACTCTGCTCATTTATTGGCACCTCTTCCTGCTGGACATAAAAGAGTCCCTAAGTAGAGCAATCCTGAGTGTTTTTGGGGAGGGGGCAGCAGGATCTGAACTGGCAGAAAGGGGAGGGCTATGCAGGTCAGGGTGTAGGGAAAGAGGAAGAATGCAACAGACCCAATGCCAAAGGGCCACCAAGGTAGAGAACACATCTTGGGGATGTGGAGTACAGTTCTCAGAAGAGGGTCCAGGTCCTCTAAGGAGCTTCAAGATTTTCACATAAAGCTTCCTTCTCTTTAAAATAGACACATGATTTTCCTTGGGACATTTTTATATATGACTTCCAAATGCCAGATGACTCTTGGAAAATACATGACTCATCTTGGCAGTGGTAATATGGCAAGAAGCCAACACCCTCAGATGTACCTCCTTGTGGTCCCCAGCCCCAACACTCAAATGCCCATAGCACATGATGGAGGACACTCTGATGTGGTATGGTGGCACTCACCTGTAATTTGAGTTACTCAGGAGGCTGAGGCAGGAGGATCATGAGCTCAAGGCCAGCCTGGGCTATATGGAAAAACCCTATCTTGAAACAAAAAGCTATGCAATTACTTCCTAATTCCTCCATCTAGAAGAAACTGAGACACAGTAATAACCCTTGGCCACCCTAACCCTGCCCTCCCCATGCACTCAACCACAGTGTATCTCCAGACCCTAGCTAGCTGTTCTCTACTGTTCCAATTCCAGATTTGAGCTTCAGGAACAAAACAGCTCAGGGCTCAGGCTAACGAAGAGCTCTGAACAAGACCTATGGGAAAGGCTTAAGGCTCAGCACACTGAGGAAACTAGTTCTAGAGGTCACCTAAAGATAGCAGACTTCTGTGAGAAACCTAGGATGAGGAATAAACAGGATGCCTATTTTAAAATCGAGTACAGTATTCAGAATATAATATATAACGAATTCTTACAACTCAACAACAGAGTCATACAGCCAAAGTTTTAAATGAGCAAAGAATTTGAATGTTTCTCTAAAGACACACACTGCTATTAAACACTTGTTCACCATCACTAGTCATTAGTAAAATGCAAATCAAACACAAGACCCTAAGAAAATTGAAGATATACATTCACACAAAAATTTGCACACTAATGTTCATACCATTATTCATAAGAGCCAAAAGGGAAGACCAATTCAAGTGTCCGCTGAGGGATTAATGGACAAACCAAATGTGAGTCTTCCAACAAAATATTATTTGGCGATAAAAGGCAATAGAATGCTGATACATACTTTAACATGAATGAAAACTGAAATCATTATGTTAAACAAAACAAGCCAGACACAAAGAACCATGTGCTATGATTCCATCTATACAAAATGGCCAAGACAGGCAAGTCCATAGAGATAGGAAGTAGCAAAGGCTGCCAAGGACTGATGGGAAGTAATTGCTAACAAGAATTAGTTTTTTAAAAATTTTGGTACCGGGTATCAAACTCAGGGCCTTGTGCTTGCCAGACAGGAGCAGTGCCACTGAGCTAAATTCCCAGCAAGGAGTAGATTTTGGGGGGGAACGATGAAAATGTTATGGAATTAGATAGTGGTGACTGATACATAACTACTAGTGAGTAGACTAAAAGCTGGTGAACTGTATGTCAAAAGGATAAACTTTATGTGAATTAGACCTCAAGAAAGCTATTTTTGGAGCCACACCTTCTCCCGCCCCAGCCGCCATTGCTCAAGCGCTGGGAAAGCAGCCACGCGGGAGCCCCTGAACCCCCATAAGCCTCCCCGCCCCCCCGCACTCTCAGACTTCCTGACTGTGACAGTCTTTGGACCCACTCTGCAGAGGCAGAGGTGGTCATCAAGGGTATATTTCTGAGTTCCCAACTTTGAACATCTTTAAAGGGCGTGGGAAACCTGTAATAGAACGTTGTGGAATTCAACCATTCAGAAGGTTGGGGAACTCAATCTGGGCCTTGCAGCCCGAGGTCAGTCAGTGTCATGGGGTTCAGCCATCAGCTAACTGAGACCAGGGGTCTTGCATCCTCGCGCTGTCTGACCTATTAAATGGTAAATACACTATACTGAAATTTTGTTCACTGCAGACATGTTCTGGACTGCTTCTTGATTTCAATTTAATTTAAATGATTTAAGGGTGATAGACTAGTGACTACCACAGGTGGTCAGTGTCCAAGTGGTGCTTGATCTTAATGTGCTGCTGATTGTATCAGTTGGGATAAAGCACTGCGGTTGATTTGATGAGCTGTTTTCTCTGATGTTATGAAGATGAGAATGTCTGTGGGTCGTTAGAGACACAGTAGCTAGGGAGTAACTATATTAGAAAGATTTGGGTGATAATCCAGAGATTAAACCAAGGACAGTCTGACAACAAAAATTAAAATGAGCAAACACTTAAGCAAGACACAAGGACAGACTTCCAGTTCACCAATGGCAAACAGTAGGGCAAATGAGGATGAAAAGGCCAATAGTGAACCACCAGGACACCCTGAACTCAAAGCACAGGAAGTAACAAAACAGATCAATCAGGCTCTAAAAAAATTCAAAACAGAAATAATTTCCCAGATAACCATAGAGATAGTGAGCAAAATGGAAGTTGTGATTCGAGACTCTAGAGCAGAAACTGACAAAAAAATAGATGAGCTCAGGACCATGATAGAAGCCATGAAGGCCCAGCATAAGAAAGAAATGGAAAAAATAAACGCCCAACATAGGAAAGAAATGGAATCCATAAAACAGATTCAAACCGATATCCAGGAGACTAAACACTCCATAGAAAGTGTACACAACAGAATAAAACAATGCGAAGACAGACTCTCAGATATAGAACATAAGATTGCAGTCAGTGACCATGAAAAGAGAGGTCTCTTAAAAACAGTATGGGATCATGAGAAATCAATCCAACAACTCCTAGATGATGCAAAGAAGAATAACATAAGACTGATAGGAATACATGAAGTAGCAGGAGAAAATACAAATGACTTTAAAAAGCTGTTCGCAGAATTAATGACAGAAAACTTCCCAAACAGAGGGGAAGAATTTGACATTCAGATAACTGAGGCATATAGGACCCCAACTAGCTACAATAAAAAAAAATCTACACCTAGACATATAATACTCAAGATCCCAGAAACCCAACAGAAGAACAAAATACTACAAGCAATAAGAGAAAAGAAACAAATCACATACAAAGGAAAGCCCATCAGAATCAAAGCAGACTTTTCAACACAAACCCTTGGGGCAAGGAGAGCCTGGAGTGAGACATTTCAAGTACTAAAAGAGAACAACTTCCAACCTAGACTGATGTATCCTGCAAAACTCTCTTTCAAAATGGATGGGGAAATAAGACACTCCTACGACAAAGAATACCTGAGAAACTACATGAAAACCAAACCAGCACTACAGGAATTCTAAACAAGATCCTAGAAAAAGACAATGAAGGCAACAACACCATGAGGCCCAACAGAGCAAATCAAATAGGCAAGGCAAGAAATTAAAAGGAGAAGGTGAAAAAGTAAAAAGAGTCAACAAAAGGCCAATAACATGTCAATAATAAGTCAGTACATATCAGTTATAACCATCAAGGTCAATGGCCTCAACTCGCCAATCAAGAGAAATAGACTGGCAAAATGGAATAAGAAGCAAAATCCAACAATAGGTTGCATACAAGAAACACACCTAGTGCAAAAAGCCCATAGACTGAAAGTGAAAAGATGGAAAACAATTCTCCATGCGACAGGAGCCCAGAAAAAAACAGGGGTAGCAATCTTATTTGCAGACAAAG
>NW_022900928.1:97203787-97224739 GCF_012274545.1 Fukomys damarensis | reverse complement strand
AAAAAAAAAAGCTATTTTTTAAAGAAGCAAAAAACCACAATGGCCCTCCCCTATTGTTTTCTACTGTTTCAGTTACCTATAGTCAGTCTACCAAGATCTGAAAATATTAACTGGAAAATCCCATAAATAAATAATTCACAGGTTTAAACTGCACACCATTTTAATAGCACGATGAAATCCGCAGCCATTCTACTCTGTCCCTTCAGCAAAGCTATTTTTTAAAGAAGCAAAAAACCACAATGGCCCTCCCCTATTGTTTTCTACTGTTTCAGTTACCTATAGTCAGTCTACCAAGATCTGAAAATATTAACTGGAAAATCCCATAAATAAATAATTCACAGGTTTAAACTGCACACCATTTTAATAGCACGATGAAATCCGCAGCCATTCTACTCTGTCCCTTCAGCTCAGTGTGTCCACAATGCATACACAACCTGCCCATTTGTCACATAGTGGCCATCTTGGTTATCAGGATGGTGATGGCACTGCAGTAACCCTACATGGTATTCTAATGCCTCTTCACCATGCCTGTGTCCCTTGCCTTGCTCCACCTCATCACAGGCACTGTACAACTTCATATCACCACAGGAAGAAGGGTGAATATAGCACAGAAAGACAGTTTTATTAGTTGTAATGATATCTAATTGTAACTAACTTATAATCTAAACACCATCATATATGTATGTATTGCTACCAAAAATTTTTAAAAAATCAAAAAATAGGGCCGAGGATTTAGCTCAGTGGTTCTACCGCCTGCCTCCTGACTTGCAAGCACAAGGGCCCAAGTTTGACCCCCAGTACCCCCTCAAAACATGTGAGTGTATATTGGAAAGAAACGTTAGACAAAGGGCTCAGTACTGTCAACAGTTTTGGGTGTCCACTGGAGGCCTGAGTATGGATTCCCTGCAGATAAGGGGAACTGTTGTAGATGCCTGAGACACAACACCCCCAGTGCACATGAAATTCCTATCATCACCCAGTGCACAGGCGAGGTAACGAGAATGGTGAGAAGTAGCTAACTGTAGGGGTTCCACTGAAGCCACACGGATGGACAGAGGCAGACAGACAGCAGATTTAAATCAGAGTTTATTGCCTCTGAGGCCATGTTCCATGCACCTCACCATGCTGCTTTCTGCCGAGCAAGTGAGCCATGAGCAACTGCGGAATGGTTCCTCTAAAAGAAAGATCACGTCCTGGACAAAGGACGACTAACTGACAGAAAATGCTAGTGCTGGAAGTCCATTAAAAGACATCTTGCCTGGGCCAGGGATTTAGCTCTGTGGTGCCACCACCTGCCTTGCAAGTGCAAGGTTCTGAGTTTGACCTGCCCCACCTCCAAAGACATTTTGCCAAATCCCTTCATTTTGCTGATGAATAGGTAGAGCTGCAAGGCACTGAACTGACCAGCCCAACTGAAGCAGCAGGACTGGTGCCTCCATCCCCTATTATACAGAAGATGAGCTGGTGTATTGTTCGCTGCAATTAGCTGGGAACCAAAGAGACGAAGTTCACCCCAGTGGGACACATGGGTCAAAAGGCATCCACCAACTTTCAAACATGCCAGTCTTACCTCTAGGGCCCAGCCACAAGATCACTCAGGCTGGTAATAGCTCATTACTCTGTAGCTACCCTGAAATTCCTCTTCCAACCCCAGGAGTGCTATGAAAAGTCCCACCAGGGTGTGTTGGTTCCAAGGATTTCTGAGAGTCTTTGAACTACTTAGCAGGAACAGGGAGTTTTGGATTTAGCCTTCAAGTACAAGGATAAAGGCAGGGAGACTGAGGAAGATATTCTACCCTGCCCTGTCAAAAGTGATTCTAAGGGGAACCACTTGAGAAGAAGGGGAAGGAAAGCTGAAGCCAAATGAATTCACATTACAACTAGTGGCCTTGAGTACTCTAAGGTAGGATCTCCTTATTGCTTGATTTATATCTCCACAGGGATGTCCTTGCTCAAACTTAAATTCTCCCAAATCAAGCTCAATGTCCCAATGTTCTCCATCCCGCAAACCTGTTTTCACTTTTTCCCAGAGGCTTGAGCTAGGTTCCTTGAGGTATCTTTCAGCCTGGTCCACCTCACCCTCAGCTTCCAGGCAGGGGCAGAGGCCCACTGGCTCTGATTCTTCTTCCCCTTGATGTCTGGAACCCACCTGTTCCTTTGCAGTATTGCTGTAGGCAGAATCCTGGAGACTCAATAAATGTTCAGTGAATGGAGAGGTCAGTCCTACACACTACAGGCAACTCTTTCACTGTAAGAAGGAGCCACGACTATTTAAACATAGAAAAAGATGAGATGGTGACCTTGAGTAAACAGGTGACAGAGGTTATTCAAGCAAAGCTTGAGCTAAGAGAGTGCAGCAGATGGGGCTGGGAGCCGCTCTTTGCGCATAACCTGCTGGAACAGAAAGACACTGAGACACTGGGCTGCCGACTGCATCTGCAAACTATTCATTATTTCTGTGTAGTCCCTCTGAACTCTCCATCTGCTGGTGGTTACCACTGTCAAATAACCACATTCCAGTGAAAAAAAACCTGTGACCTATAACTTGTTCTAGTCATGCCAGGCTGGACACCTACTGTCCTCCAACTGTGCCTTTTGTACCCTAACTGAAGTGACTTTGAGCTCTGTGGCCACCTACCCAAATCAAAGACATTCTTCAAAGACCCAAGAGAGCATCCCCATTCCTATGGGGCCTCCAGGCCTTCTCTCTGGGCCTCTCTAACGGTCCTTCATTACCTATCACCTGGAATCACTTCATGTCCTCTTTTGCTTTGTTTAATCTTGTTTGTAATGAGGTAAGTTCTTGGAGAAAAAGAGATTGGGTTATGTGGACTAATACATGTAAAGTATTAATCTTGGAATGTGCTTGACACATTGTTAAGCACTAACCAGATGAGTATAAGTTATTATCAGCTGTTATTATTAATGTCTTCCAAGTCCCTGAGGATGATGTCACACCTCTGGTTGGAATAACCTGGGTTATGACCGGAATTTTAGTTTTAACTTATGAACAAACTTATAACCCAAATGCCAGCTGCATGTGCTTTCAGATGGTCAGATACAGATTTAATCCTTAAAGAGTTCTGGAAGGAACATTACAACATCCTTTCCTGTGTGGGGTTAATTAAGAAATCCTGGGCCAATGTCTCTCTGAGGACCCTGAGATCTGCCTACACACAGGAGAGAGACTTTGAAGGCTTTGCAGAGGAGCCTGACCCCTTATTGACTAATTTGAGTTACAACCAGCCCTCATGAACAAATTGAGTTACTAAACTGAAGATGACCACAGGTTTCCCACAACCTTTTTCGTTTTAATCTCTTCTTGAACTAAAACTCTGTCCTCCAAGACCCAATTCTGGCTGCACATCACACCTCACTGTGCCCCTCCTATGCCATCCCCTCTACAGTGAGAGTTCACTGTGATGGAAGGAGGAGGCCCAGGGACAGGCAGGCACCTTTCTGACACACGGCACAACTGCAAGGTACCCTCATTTGTCTCGGGGTTCAGAGAAATTATAAGACTTGGTGATCTAATGGCTTCTCTCTGAAATCATAATGATAAGGAGAGTTGGAAAAAGAAGCAATTTTAAAATTATACTGGGCTCTGAGCCAAAGTGAGTGGTAACACAGTGACAACACTCATTTGTCCAGGACCAGCCAGAACAGTAACAAGGCTTCATTCTTTTTCTGTGTGAAACTGCATCTAATTGATGCCTGGTTGGGGTTCCATTTTAGATCCTGAACTATCCCACATGCACTCTCTCCAATTAGCATCCTCTGGTCACATGCTCCAGGAAGCAGCAGGCCATCCAAGGGGTAGGGTGGGTGGCAGCCATGAGACCAAAGTGGCTGAGCTCTCAGGGCTCTTATCAGGTGCCTGCAAGCAGCAAATCTCGTATCACAGACTCCAGGGAGCCCCTCCTACCCTTCAGAAGGGATCTGAATGCAGACATCCCCACCTCCCTCATGCTCAGACTAGAGGGTTTCAGGGTATTTTGTAGATGGCACGCAAAACCTGAAAAGAAGCTTCCCAGTCACAATGCCTACATATGGTTTTCTCATTTCTTGGATTGCTAATTTATCCTGCTCTATGGAGTACTAAGCAGTCCAAGTTACTTTGGGCTTGGAGAGGGAGCAATAAACAAAACCTGTGTTGAGTATATCTGCAATACAGCATCCAGAAAACTCAGCTGTGATACTTTCTGTTCCTTCCACTGAAGTTTCCGCAGCACAGAATGATATCACACACAGGACACCAGGGATCCCAGGGTGACTGTCAGCCTCAGCCTCCTCATGAGCAGCACTCACAGGCCAGGGACCCTCATGGAACTCCTCTGGGCTTTCCCACTACCGCTCTTGTGTGATCCACACCAGCCAGTATCTGCGGTTACGTTAATTAAAATGTGATAAAATAAGACATGAGATTCTTGGCCACACTCAAGTGCTGAACAGTTGCATATGGTTAGTGGGACCAGAACATTAGCATCACTACACAAAGCTCTTGTACAGCTCTTCTAGAGGGTGACATTTAAACTTACAGGTGACCACCCCCAAAAAACTGTCACCTTCGTGTCTTAAAGAAAATATATTTCTAACTCTAATGGACAAAACTGCTTTCCCCTCAAAAAAGAATGCAGTAAAAGATCATCTCAGAACAATGTTCTTCATACAACAAACACCTCATTTTTCAGTGGAAACTTTAACTTGTGTGTGTCAGGATTTCCATTTCTCTTCTGGGGTCTGTAACTTTCCCCAAGGGCCTAGTATCAGCTTACTAGATCTGCAGTAACACAGTACCACATATAGGGCAGCTTGAATAGCATGAGTTTATTGTCTCTCAGATCTGCAGTCCAGCAGTCCACAATCAAGGAAGGGGACAGCAGGTTGGTTCCTTTAGAGGCTAAGAGGGAGAATCTGGTCACAGCACTCTCCCAGTTTTGGGCAGATCTATTGCCCCAATCTCTGTCTTTATGTTCTGCTGCCATCCTCCCTATGGGCATATCTGTGTCCAAATTTCCCCTTTTATGAAGGCACCAGTCATATGGGATCTGGGACCCACCCTACTATAGTGTGATCTCATCTCAGCTACATCTGCAACCACCCTATTTCTAAATAAGGTCACAATGGGAAGTCAGGGGAGTTGGGACTTCAACACGTGAATTGGGGGAGGGGGATACACTTTGCTCTACAACAGGCCCTCAAAGCCTCGAAGAATAAGCAGTCCTCCTGGCGCACCATCTGCCTTCCATTATTCTATTACTATGAAAAGATCTGTATGAAATTATTGGCTACTCAGCTTCGTGGGAGCAGGTGGTGACCCCAGGCAGAATCTTATACCACACTAGGCTATTTCCACTATACATCAAGTGAGCCCAAGCCTATTATACTAGATTTACAAGGTCCAAAAACAAAAGTCTGGACTTGGACAGAAATGTGAAAGGAAACTGCCACAATTGTCACAGGCATAAGGACAGTGCTGCTAAGTTCCCTTGTGATCGTCTAGTGGAACCACCTCACCCACAGGGATTTTTTTTTGTTTGTTTTTGGTGCCAGGGATCAAACTCAGGACCTCACAGGGATGTTTTCAAGGGATGCAGGGCAAACATGGGTGAGAAAGATCGCTCCTGATCCAGATTCCTACCACTGTTGTACAAAGCAGCCCCAACTCAGCAAATTGTATCACAGGGCACAAAAAGTCACCCACCAGCAGAGTGGGCCCAAACGGTGCTTTGGTCATAGCCCACAGGTCCAAGAGAGTTATTCATAAACAGAGGTGGCAGGGAAGACACCAACAGGCTTAGGTGCTACAAAACCTAGTTTGAATTCTAGCTTTGACATTAAGATGAAAGATGTTGGTTGAGTTAATTAACTTTCCTATGCTTCAGTTTACCATCTGTAAAATGGGCAGCATGCAATTTACTTCATATGGTGCTAAGAAAGACCTCTGATGACCATTACTGGGATAATTAGCCTTTAGTGGTTCTGTTGAGTCTGGGGTACAACGCTATCAATCCCTGCCTCCCTCCTTTTTCTTGGATAAGAAAACTCAGGCTTGGACCCTAGAGCTAGCTGTCTTTTAACACTCAGCCATCTGAAAGTCTCTCAAAGGAGGACACCAGGTGAAGAGTGGTGTCTCTATAGATGCTGTTCCCTAAACCTCCCACACCCACCTTTTCTCTGGAATTGTCCACACTGTGCAATGGTCCATGCTGTGCTGGCACCAGTCCCTGCCAAAATCTCAACAAGGACAGAAGTTCATGAAAAATTATTTAGAATATACCAGAGCTCTAACAGGAAACATGCCTGGTCTCATGTGGCAAACTCTGTCTGTGACCTGTGTCCCCCTCACTGCCCCCTTTCTCCTCGTCCACCTGTCACTCTACCTGCTTTTTCACCCCCTGTTCTCCAATTACAGACACAAGTATTAGACCTGGTGGTCTGGCTTCGACTTCTGCATGCTTTTTAAATCCCCACACAGAGATGGCCCTGTGGCATCATGGTTTTAAGTTAAACCTTGTCCCTTGGAGTGGTTAAATAAAGACAGATATTAGCACAGTTTTCCACCCCATTATCCTATTTACAAAAATAGAACTCTCCTCTGTGAGTGTTTCTAAGAGAGGCCTTAATTTCTATAGATGTCAGCTTCACCAGGTCAATTCCTAAAGCCTCAGTGAGCTAGCATACACCAGTGGGCGACAAGGTATCATCTCCAACCCCCTCTCCATATATACTGCTGTGTACTCACATGTAATACCCTTTCATGTGAATGTACAGGCACAGAAAAATGCACACAGGCACACGCACAAACACACACACCCACACACACACTCTCCAACTGAGCAGAGTAATAGGAAGATCATGTGATGAACATGTAGACCACCAATCCCACAGGATGAGTGGGGTTCCAAAGTTGCAACAAATACAAGCAGCGGAAGGCTTAACTACTTATATCTCTTTATTACTTTCACTGAGGTGCATTTTGATGTTATGTCTTGAACTTCCAATGAGGACTCTATGAGAGATCTGTAAGAAATCATCTGCTGAGGGGGCACTAAACACCCTGTTCACTGTACCACTTGGTGTCTTCTACAATAAACTCTGTGTGGAAAATTCAATTGAAAAGAACTAAAAGAATCTTTGCTTTTCTTGAGGATCTTGACGTCTTCCTTCTCTGACAGTACTAAGGTGACCACACTGCCTTTTTGTCTTTGATGCTGCGAAGCTCAGAAACAAGCAGCAATGTAAGGGACTCAACACCTTCATATCTGTGATTCTTTCCTCCTGACTTGAACTTCTTTATTTATTTGTGTTTTTCCTGATCCTGTTCCTAAGTTCATTTCTGCACTGCATTATTATATCATATGTATTTGTACTGCAAAATAAAGCAAAATTTGTAGGACAAGGTAAGATATAAGTAATTACTTGAATAGAACTCAATATAATTACCAAAATAAACAACAAAATTTAGAGAATGCTATAAACATTACACAACCAGAATAAAACAAAAAATGTAACACATTAACGTGGACACTAGATTGCCTTCCTCTCCTTTTGCGTGTGTGTTGCTGGGAAATGAACCACAACACTCTTCAAAAGACACCTAGAAGACACAGCTCTCCAGACTGCTCCTTGAATTGTGGGAGAGGGGCCTAAAAGGTTAATCTCTGATAAGCACAACATACAAATACCTATTGCTCTTCAACAAAAGGCGGCAGAAGGAAGAAAGGAAGGAAGGAAGGAACGAGGGAGGGAGAAAGGGAAGAAGGGAGGGAGGAAAGCAGACAGGCTGTCCCGAAAAGCTTAGTGCCCCACTTGTATTAGGATTAGGAAAAATTCCTTCCATAATTAATTGCAATTGCTCTCAAGCTACCAACAACCTTGCCTTTTCTAAGAGCCTTTCTTTTCTCTTAAAGAGACACCAGATACAGCATGTGCACACACACTTACATACACACTGCAGAGATGCACCTCTCTGGTGAAACAGGAACTGGAATCCAAGGTGACTGGGGTGTCACCTGGCTGCTACTGTCACCACCCACATCTCTCTTGTTGCTGTTCAGGGACCCCCTTCCTAGACAATCCAGAAATATTGGAATGCAATGCATCACAGAATCCTTTTCTACTCTTCAAATTGTTAGGGCAAGGCAAGACAAAATAAGTTTTTTTCCTATTCTGTAGCCATCAGTGCTGGGCTCTGCACACCTTCCCCCAGCTGTGTGCCAAGTCTGTCTTGCACCCACTCATTCCTCAAGGTATCTGCATGTGACTTTCTCATGCCTTCTCTAGCACCAAATCATGTCCACTTTTCTTCTGGGTTTTGTTTGAGTTTTTGTTGTTGTTCGTGGTGGTGGTAGTTTCTGCATGTAGTGTAGAGTCTTGCCCTGTAATCCAGGTTGGCCTTGAATTCCCTATGTAGCCCAGAGTGGTCTCTAACTTTTGATCATCCTGCCTCAGCCTCTTGAATGCTAGTATGGCAATTGTGTGCCACTAGTCCCAACCCTACCCCGCTTCTTTTGAACTTCTGAAAGCCCAAATCTTCCTGAAAGCACCACAGCTCCCTTGTGAGGGTTAGGACCACCACCCCACTGCTCCCTCAGTACTGACATCTATAGAATTCTTTTCCTTCTGAGTAGAGGATTCTCCAAAATTAATTCCTACAAAACAAATTCTACTTCTCACTGACCTATATCTTGCAGCAGAAGATAACAAAACAATAAAAGAGGCCAAAGCATGGGCTGTACCTGCCCTGCTACAAGGTGAGGGGCTTTCTTTTGCTGAACTTTCAGGATTCAAAACTCCTCAACTTCCCATGTTAGACCAATGCCACTGCTATGGGCGAGACTTCTGCACATCAGACTTCATCACAAAGGGGACCTGGGTGACTGACGAGTGAAAGTTGTTCCCACCACCAGGAAATTGACTCAAGGGCAGGTCTCCCTGCGCCCCCGTCCCAAGGCTCTCCTGTGATTCAGGAGGTGCAGCCAAACCACCTGGTATAGGCTGGACTTCTGGGAATGCAATGATGAGTAGCAGAGGGCAACACCCTTGGAGAAGCTTCAGGATGAAGCTGAGTAGCAGGCCCTAAAAACCCAGGTTCCAGAGGAGTTTGATGGAGGGGGCTGGCTGGTAGCTAAACTGGAAATTAGGAAGGACGAGCAACCACAGGCAGCTTCCCACATGGCATCCTGTTCGCTGAGACCAGACCAACCTTATGCAAGAGTAACACCTAAAGCTGGGAGTGGAAGAGAAGGGGGAAATGGGGTCGGACAGTAGTATCAAAGGCCATGTGTGATAATGCAGATTCCAACTTGGGACCATACAGAGAGAATACCTTGGCTTAGCATGTGAATTTTTCCAGCAAGATACAAAAAAATTTGGGCATTATAGTATGTGGTCTACTCGCTTAAAAAGAAAAGGTTGACCACCATAGGGAAAACACAGAAATGAAGCCTATGCTACCCAATGACCCAGAACACTTCCGAACATGGCTGCTTTGAAGGAGAGCACTGGATATCTATGCAGACACACAGTCATGTGCACAAACCAAGAGGTGCCTGGTCACCCCCTCTAACCCAGCACAGTACAAGCCATTACAAAGGTGAACATGTCTCTTTAACATGCCAACTGTGAGGTGGGAAGGTGCCGGTGGAGAAGGCCTTTGAAGCAGATTGCCTCATTTAGGGAGATATGATTCTTGGAAACCAAGACTGGCATCTTTCCTAGACTAAAGGTTGCACAGAAAACCAAGGAGCAGGAGGACAGCAGCACTGCCTGTGAGGCTTCTACCTGACCTTGCAGGCAAGTGCTATACAGCAGCCAGGCCAAAAACAAGGACCCAGCTGTTCTCTGCTCCAGTTCAGAGAGTCCTGGTCACCTTGGTCCACTTTTGCCTGAGAAACATCCTGGGCAGGGGGAGGGGGGCAGTGCCAAACAATCAGGAAAGAGGAGAGGCTGCCCATCATGTCCTTTCCCTTTAATCTCAAACCATTTTAAGAATGTGAATTATTTCACCTAAGACTTTTGTGGTGGCAAAAACACAAATGGTTGATGTTCAATAAATGCCATCTAGCTCTGGGCCAGGGAATCACCCAACTCAAGCTTCATCCTGTGTTAGTGGACAGCAGAATGGTATGTACTTTTTAGAAGCTGTGAGGAAGAGGCAGAACTACACATTTCAGGCATTTTCTCAAATCAGGATTAAAACTATCAAGAGGAAGAGGAAGAGGCCTATGGTTTTAGTAAAGCTAAGAAAGTTGATTCCATCAGAAGGCACGTCAGAACACAGATATATGTACACATACGTGTGTGTGTGTGTGTGTGTGTGTGTGTGTGAGAGAGAGAGAGAGAGAGAGAGAGAGAGAGAGAGAGAGTGTTGAGAGAGAGAGAGAGAGAGAGAGAGAGAGAGAGAGAAAGTATGGTAACTATATCTATAGTTATGCCTCTCTTAATAAAGTCATTTAAAAGGGCTGAGGATGTAGCTCAGTGATATAGTATTTACCTTGCACGCGTGAGGCCTTGGATTCCATCCCCAGCAAAGGAAAAAAAAAGTCACCTAAATTTTTTTAAAACTTAAATTTGAAATAATCATTGGTTTGTGAAACCAGTAAAACAAAGTGCCAAGGGCCAGGGGATCATCTCTTCTTTTTTTTTTTTTTTGGTACCAGGGATTGAACTCAGGTCCTTGCGCTTACAAGGCAGGCCACCGAACTGCTGAGCTAAATCCCCGGCTCTTCTTGACATATACTATAGTGGACCTGGGCAAAAACTTGGCAGCCTCTCGGGAAAGGAGACTGCAAGGGGAGAGGGACAAAAGGGTACACAATACTTTCACTGTATCAAGGAAGGAACAGAGAGGATCTGGCTTCTTGAGGGCCCCTTGACAAATCTACAGCTTTTTACCATGGCAGGGATGCACAGGAACATTCCCACCCATGCACAGAGACCTCTAAATTCTATAAAAGTTCAGACAGACATCTGGCTCTAAGAGAGAAGACCTCTCAGCCAGGGGAATAGATACTCTGATTGGTTTAGCTCAGCCAAGGTTGAACCCACTCCCCTCACTGACAGCTGACTTAGGTAGTAGTATGTGACCCATACTGGCCACTGAAATGTGAGTAGAGTCCTTTAGGAAGCTTCTAGGGAAAGTTTTCTTGCTCTTAAAAAGAGTTATCGAGAACAAGCTCATCTCTTTTTCCCATGAACACTGTGAAGTTTGGATGAGCTGCAGGCATCTTCCCAACACATGTTGGACGGTGGGAAAGAAATACAGAGAGAACCTCGGTTCATTATAATCAACCTGGGGAGCTGTCAATCTCAGAGCTTCTTGTCAATGAGATGATGAGTTTTCCTTTTTGTTAAAGCACTTAAGAGTTTGTTTTTCTCCCTTGCAGTTAAAATAGTTGACTGGACCCAAAAAATACAGTAACCAATCCAGAAAAGAAAAATAATTAGTTTTTTGCCAACTTACTCTCTCTCCTGAGCCAACAAAGGGAATCATCACCAAATTCTTTTCCACTTTGTTTCTTCTTCCCCTCAGTATCAAACGACAAAGCCCTCTTAAGACCAAGAAATGGTAGATGGGTCCACTAACCACTTACCTATCCAAAGGTGTGTGTGTGTGCACGCGCGTGTGCGTGTGTGTTGCAGTGGCACTGAACCGAGGGCCTTATGCATGCTAAGCAAGCACTGTATTGCTGAGCTACACCTCCAGCCTTTTTTTTTTTTTTATACTTTTATTTTGAAACAAGTGTCTAAGTTGCCCAGGCTGGCTTTAATTTCATGTTTCTTCTGCCTCTGCCTCCTGAGTAGCTGAGAGTATAGGCATGTACCGCCAGGCCTGGTAAGGTACTCATCCTGAATGCCTCCAGGACCAAAGAAACCATGTTCCTCAGGGTTGTTCATTGTGGAGGGATCACAGCATGATGCTCTCTCTTCAGTCTGATGTGGTCTGCTTCCTGTGGCTTTTAAACCCTTGGTTCAAGCTATACCCAGAGCTGACCTTCTAATCCACCTGCCCTTGAGATACAGATCCTATCTCATTCAGTTCAGTTCTCAATTCCTGTTATATAAATGTTTTCTTAACAGAGAGTGCCTACTCTTTTGAACCATACTCTACATTCTCTCAGCTCAGATACTTTAGGGAAATCACCTGTCTCATTCAACCAATGAATGCATGATCAGTCAATTAGTCGGTTAGTCTCTCCCCTCCACCATGCAAATATGCTTAATAATCGTGTTTACAATCAATCATATTTGGAAACAAAATTGGGATGAAATTATAAAAATCCAATATTGCCTATCTCTAAATCCTTGGACATTGTTCAAAAGTCTTCTGCAACCCCCCCCCACATGTGCTCTGACCTAATTAAAACACCTTTCTTCAAACACTGAAATTAAAAATAAATTATTTCAGTATTATTTTTCTGACATTTAACTATTTCTCTTCTCCTGTAAAATATATGTATTTCAGTTAGGCTTACTCTCTTCACAAACCTTTTTATTACACTTTGTTTTTAGAGCAGATTTTGTTTTGAGCAAAACCAAATGGCAGTGGGGAGATTTCCCACACACTCCCTAGCCCATGCAAGCTTGTTAGAGCTGTACTCTCTCATATGTGTGTGTTTGTCTGTGTGTATACTTTTTTTTTTTGAGGCAAGGTCTCACTATGCAGTCCAGGCTAGCCTTGAACTCACTGTAATCCTTTTGCCAGCCTCCCCAGTGCTGGGATTACAGGCAAGCACTACCATGCCCAGCCAAAGGAGGTTTTAGAACGCAGCATTTAGTAAACTTAAGACTTCTTAAATATATACGAGCTGATCAATCTCATTTAAAACTTTCTCTTCCCAGCCTCAGAACAATAACCTTTACCTAATTTCTTATCCTCTATCTTATATATGTTACCAAGTAGTCCCAACATTAATGGAATCAAGGGCTAAAACTCATACTCCTAAAACGATAATGAACTCTTAGACATATGTACCAGCAACTCTCAGTCATTCATTTTACTGTAAGAAAAAGTAACATTGATTATAACAGATCACATACCATGCAAAATTGCTTTCATCAGGCTGTTGGTGAAACATGATTTTCCCAGGTGGAAGGGGGAACAGACCCCACATTCTAATTGTTTTGCCTAGGGAAAAACCAAAATTTATTCATATGTGCTAAAGTAATTTTAATTAAAAAAACAGATGTCTATTTAGAAAGTCCAAAACTGCAAAAGGAAGAAACTTATTTAAAACCTATAATCCCACTAAGGCCTTAGACAGTTTTGCTCTGTTGCCCAGGCCGGTCCTGAACTCCTGGGCTCAGCTCTTGAGTAGCTGGGATTGCAGGGTGTGCTGCAGTACCTGGGGCAAAGTAATCTATTAATATTTTTGTGTATTTTTTAAAGTTTGTTAACCGAACTTTGCTGCTCTGTTAAAGTTTATTTCATCAATAAATATTTGCTAATAGATAACTGCTATCATGACCTCTATATGTTGTATGGCCTCCTTGTTTTAACTTATAATAAAAAAAAGTTTATGGTTAAAAAAAAATTGATGTGGCCTAGAAACAAAATAAATCCAATCATTTATTCAATAAGCTTTTATTGATTATAAATATTTGCCAGGCCTAGGGTAGGCACTGGGGATTTAGAACTGAAAGCTTAGGCTGGGGATTTAGCTCAATGGTGCCTCCTCCTGCCTTGCAAGCGAAAGGTCCCAAGTTCAATCCCTGGTACCAAAAAAGAAAGCTTACTCTTTTTGTGAAATCTCACTAATGTGGGTGGCAAGAAAGAACTATGACATATAGAAACAGGCAAATCAAAACCACACCCAGTGGGACACTACACCACATTCACAAGGATGGCTATCCTACAACACAGAGCCATGCTATAGCATAGTTGAATTTTGAAAACATGTGAAAGAAGCCAGTTGTAAAAGGCCATATATTGTATGATTTCTTTTATAAGAAATGTCGGGAATAGAAAGTAGACTATTGGGGTTGGGGGTTTAGCCTCAGTGGTGCCACCACCTGCCTCACAAACACAAGGTCCTGAGTTCAATCTGCAGTACAAAAAAAAAAAGAAAGTAGACTATTGGCTTCTGGGCAAGGGGGGAGGATGCAATGGGAAATCACTAATGGGTACAGAGTTTCTTCTGGGGGGTGACAAAAATGTAAAATTACACAGTAGTGATAGCTATGCAATCCTGGGCATATTCTAAAATCCACTGAACTATACACTTTAAATGAACTATGTGAATATTTCAATAAAACTGTGGAAAACACATGTGGAAAGTTAACAGTTTTCTTGTATGCAAAAAAAGTTAAAATAATAGCAGAAGATATTACCTATGAGAATTAACTTGAAAAATAGATAACATATACGGAAAACTTTCTTACATTGATTCTTAATAAATTTTATTTGATTTTATCCCATTCCCAATTCCTCTCTTAATACAGAAAAAATTTAAAACACTGACTAAAGCAGAGAGAAGAGATGGAAAGATGATCTTAAGAAGACTCAACTTCATGAAGATACTAATTCCTCTTAAGTAATTTATAAATTTAATATGATCCATGTAAATAACAACAGGTTGTTTCTCTTTCTTTATTTTTGAATCATGACATGTTGCTTCTAGAGTTCATGTGGAAAAACAAACATGGAGAAGAGCCAGGAAAATTGAAAGGAAAGAGCAATGAGGAAGGTTAAGTTCTTTCGGCTGGTAATGTTATGTAAAAGGTCATGTAAACTTCAATAATTAATATCAGATCAACCAATGGAAAAGTATACAGCCCAGAAAGAGACCTTTCCAACCTATAGGAATTTAGTGTATGACAAAGTACACATTATGATACTGTAGGAAAAATACAAACTTTTTAACAAATAGTGTTGGGATAATTGAATATTGGAAAAAATATCGTTCAATTCAAATTTCAGAATATACCCTAGAATAAAAATAACAAATGAGCCAACAGGTAAATAGAAAAAAGATCAGATTACAAAAGGACCCAAAAGAACTTAACACATGGCATAAGAAGTCTAGCTAAGACTCAAAATATACAAGCCATTTTTAAAAGATGAATTTGGTTAGCCAGCTGTAGTGGCCCGTGCCTATAAACCCAGCACTTGGGAGGTGGGGCAAGGACTGCTATGAGTTTGAGACCAGCCTAAGCTACATAGTGAGTTCAAGCCCAGCCTGAACTACACAGCAAGACCTTGTCTCAAAAAAACCCCAAAACAAACATTTCCCCCCAAAAAACACAGAAAAAGATAAATTTCGATATATAAAATCAATGAGATTTCCAAAGGGCAAAACACCACAAGTGAACCAAAACACACATGACCAAATGAAAAAAGAAAACTGCAACTCATATCAAAGACAATATGTAAAGAGCTCTTAGAAATAAAGAAGAAAAATACCAACAACATACTGGGAATATGCGTAAAGTTCAAAACACAGCTAAAGTAAAAATAAATGAAGCTAAGCATGTGGTACACACCTATAATCCCAGAACTAATGAGGACTGCTGTGATTTTGAGGCCAGCGGGAAAAAAAAAAAAAAAAAGAAAACATATTAAAAAGTAAAAATAAATGTCAAGCAACATTTCAATAAACAAAAGATATTCAACATTATTTAAGAGAAACAGAAATGGAGGGCCTGGGATTTAGCTCAGTGGTTCCGCTGCCTGTCCTGAAAATGCAAGGTCCCGAGTTTGATCCCCGGTATCAAAAATAAAAAAAATTAGAAATGGAAAGCATAACGAAATGCCATTTCTCATTTATCAGCAAAAGTGCAGAAGTTTTACAATAGATTATATATACAATGTCCTAAGTACTTTTTATTTGCTTATATAACTGAAATATGGTAAAAACCAAAAGGAAGAATCTTTCATTATCTTTTTAACCATTAAAAGTCTAATTATTTAAATATAAGGTGACCAAAAACTGCACATTTTTGTTAATTTTTACAAGATAACAGGAAATATAAAAACAACAATTTTATCAAATTTGTTCAAGAATGGAACTGAAATGACACCTGCCTAAACAAAACCCAGGATGCTCAGTATGCAAACATTCTCCAAGTGATGCTCAGGGTAAAACTGTTAAAGAGGTTAAAATGACAGATGCACTTACCATCTGACCATACAACCTCACTTTTGGGCTTCCAAGTATGAGGTGACATGCATACAAGGTGATCTATTATAGATGCTTTTTAAATAGCACAGGGATTGTGTGTTATTATTCCATAAACCACAATTCCTTAACAAAATGAAGCAATTTGTAGCCATAGAAAAGACTAAAAGATAATTTCCAAGGATAAATATGAGGGAATTCCAGAATTTACTATTAAGAGAAAAAGCTATAGCCATAGCACATATATATAGCATGTTACCTTTTGTATAAGAGAATAAGAACATGTGCATGGGGAAACAAACTTGACTATGTAAAATGAAAGACTGGAAGGGTTAAGCAGGATATCAATAAAAATGGTTAGATACAAGGGAGCAAAATGAAAAGGGCAAGATTTTACTGTGCATATCTCTCTATATCTTTAAAGTTTAATTAAGTGCTTTAACTTTTGAACATAATGTAGAGAAAATAATTTAACAATATTTTCATGCCCATCATATAGATTTAACATTCAAATAATTTTGACCACTCAGTTATGGAAATGCATTATCTGTCTTTAAAAAGATAAATTAAAAAATTTCTTAAACTGAAAAGAAACTGAACATGAGCCTAACTGTATGTTAAACTGGTGATATAGTCATTTTGAGAAGAATTTGTTTGTTTTTTGAAACAGGGTCTCGCTATGTAGTTCACGGCCTTGAACTCACTATGTAGACCTGGCTGGCCTCCAACTTGTGGCAATCCTCCTGCCTCAGCCTCCCAAGTGCTGGGATTATAAGCAAGTGCCACCATGCCCAAGTAACAAATTTATTTCTAGGGACTTTAGAACACAGCATTTTAAATTACTATCCTTAGTAGGATGTATTCTAAGAACAAAACAAGAATTACAGTGGACCCTTGACTTATGAACTCAATGTGTTTGTGAAAACTGGTTGTAACTCAAGTTGGTCAACTGAAGGCTCAGGCTCCTCTGCAGAGCCTTTAAAGTCTCTCTCCTGTATACAGGCAGATCTCAGCATCCTTAGAGAGAGACACTGGCCCAGGATTTCTAAATTAGCCCCACAAAGGAGAGGATGTAATGTTCCTTCCAGAATTCTTTAAGGGTTAAATCTGTATCTGAGACCATCTGGAAGCACAAGCAGCTGGCATTTGGGTCATAACTCAAGACTTTGTAAGTTAAAACTAAAATACCAGCTATAACCCAAGTTGTTTTATGTCAGGCCAGTTGTAACTCGAGTGTTCATTGTACAAAGAAATGTTAAACTTTTTTTGGTAGTTTTATAGTTATAATAAGGGGTATTTTGGAACCATATTCTTCTACATTTATAGGTTAAAGAAGAAACATTTTCTATATAAGAAGAATGATAAAACTGAGGAAAGTAAAAGCACAGAGATGTTAGAACTAAACTGAATGTGTCAACCTGAACTTATAATTGTCAAAAGTGTCTGTATTCTAGCTCTGACCCCTGAGAGGCCTTTGAACCAAGTTCTGTCTGCAGGGACCTGCCCAGCTTATCAACTTGTCCACACTACTGAGCAGGACTGGAGGAGCCTAGGGTGCTTTGTGCCATGGAGAAGGAAAGCTTTTCAAGATGATGAGAGCCCTAGTCACAGGTCCCAGAGGCTGACTGTGGGGGGTCCCACCAGCCAACATTATCACCAAAGGTTAATGATTAAAGCATGTCAAGCTGATAAAAATCTATACATGTATCATATAAAGAAGAAAATGACAAAAAACCTCATTTGTCACTACCTAAAAAGGTTATTAAACAACTCCTTACCTTGAAAATTAATACTAATTGATTAAAAGGGAAGTTTTACTTCAGATTCTGCCTTTCAGCTAGAACTACATATCAGGGTAACAAGAGAGCAACAGTCGATAGGGGAACACTCTACAGGACTATCAGGAAAACAGTTTACAAAACCTAGTGAAAGTTTGAGTTCAGACAAGAATGATCACTTAGTGCTAAAAGTATTAAGTGAATAGTCTGTGTGCCAAAGTTACACTATACCAAGTTCCAGGAAGATCACTCTCTGGTCCCCAAAGGGGAAATGTTACTGCGAGATGGTGCAACCCAAACAGGGGTCAACACTGGCATCACCAACTTGGGTCTGTCCAGCAGGGCATAAAGTACAGAGTCTACTCTGGTGTATCCTCACCAAAAACAACAGCCTTGAATCTAGCAAGCTTTTTAGACACAGGAAGTTAGGGGATGAAGATATAAGCTTAACCCTGCTATAAGGAGGCCACCCCCACATCCCACAACTGAGAGGTTATACCTGTGACAGGTCCATTTCTCCAATAAGACCATGCTGTATTAAGAGACTCTAACAACCAGACACAGGGCATGGTCCTCAGCCAGAAAACAGCTTCGAAGGACATTTGAGGGCCCTTATTTCTGAAGATGAACAAAGTACTAAATGAGATGAATTTCAGTGAAATACAAGGTTGGAAACTGTCAATAGAAAAGAATTACAAAACAGTAATATATCATTTGGTTTTCCAAACTTCATGGTCTACTAAGTTCAATCCCCCATACCAAAAAAAGAAAAACAAACAAAGAAAACCTGCTGGTCTATGCACAGAGAAAGGCCTGAAAGAGATAACAGTGGTAATGTTTAGAGAAAAGAAAAAAGCATGAGGGAGTACATGTGCATGAGAGAGAGCACTTGCCTTTATTTTCTAATGTACAGTGTTTCTATAATAAATACTTTCAGAAAAAGTAATACCTTAAAATTCCCAGCAAGTTACAGAAGCCCCTCTAAGAAATGATGTCTCATCTTCCTAAAATATCCCAGTGGCTCATGACACACAGAATTCCTGGAATGACTTAGAACAAACTCCAAGTTGGAACATGGTTGCTTAAATGATTCTCTGACAAGTCAAATATTTCTTTTCTAGATAGGGGAAGGGGCTATAGAAGGAAACTGCTATTAGTTGAGGTGTGAGGGAGTGGGTAAATGGTCTAAGAGAACAAATGAGAAAGTCAATTTTTTAAATAGCGCTGAGCCAATGTGGCAGTGCACACATATAATCAGCAATGGGGAAGCTGAGGTAGAAGGATCACTGGGTTTAAGGAGAAACTGAAATACATAATGAGACCCAGTCTTAAAAACCCAAAACACGAAAAATAAAGGAGCTGAACACCTCTGCAAGAGACTTCACCCACCACCTCCCATGTGAAAATGTTGCCTGCAAAGTCCCTAAAAGCTACAAGAGCAATGGGAAGCCAGTAGGACTTAGCACAGCACTTGTGTCTCGGGGAGAACACTCACTAGGAACAACTGTAGGCAGGGCGTCTGCCTTGGAATCACCTTTTAACAGCAAACACACCTTCACACCATTTCCAAAGTCACTTATCACAGCGACTTTTGTTTTAATAATCACTGTCAATTTCAGAAGACATACTACACACTCTAGCAGGGTGACAAGTACCACTACAGCAGTGTCAGATAAAAATCTGTATGAACAGAACTCTGTTATAGGCTCACTCACTGATTTACGAAGTTTAAGAAAGTGTCTAAAATGTGTGTGACAGCAACACAGTAGAGAAGCAGAGACACCATAGACAGAGCTGCAGTCTCATGGGGGAGGCAGGCAGTGAACAAATATACCAAGTCAACAGGGACGTCAATATCTGAACTGCTGCAAAGGAAAAGCACAGAGTGCTCTGAGGTCCAGAAAGTTCCATCTGATGGCACTGGAGGGCCAGGGGAGGCCTCCTGGAGGAAATGACTCTGACTGACTGCAGAGTAAGTTGGCACTGGCCAGGCACTCAGACAGGAGGACAGGGTCTGCAGGGGCATGGAGCAGGAACAACTGGGAGCAGCCACTTGGGCATCAGATGAGACTAGAGAAATCAGCAGAACTGCATAGTGACCTGTTACTCAAGGCTGGAAATGGTTGGACATTTGAAGTGAATGAGTAATAAGATCTAATTGTCACTATCTCTCTGGGAAATCAGCAAGGAGCTGCAAGAATGGGCATGGGAAGCCAAATCAGGAAGACAGTGCAGACGAGACATTAGGACAGGCCAACAGGGTCCCAGCTACAGATGGCCCCCATTCAGCCCATGTCTGACTTTGAAAACAAAATTTTACTATGCTACAACCCCAACTGCCCACTTATACCCAAGTAACTACAGAGCTGAGCCACCTCAACAGAGGCCACACACAGTCTGCAAAGTCAAATCCCCACTTTCCAGGCTTTTAAAGGCAAAGCTTGCCAACTTCAGCTACGGATGGCAGGAGGGAGAAAGCAACAGGTACATTATCACTATTCATCCACTTGTGTCTGCGAACTCAGCTACTTGCTAAAATTTGCTTGCCACCCCGACATCAACACTGAGAACACTGTCTGTCCCACACATGTGCACAACAGCAGAGGAATTGCACTGCCAGTTGCACATGTCCAGCTAGAGCCTGGCAAGGTGGTGATCAACCTTCTTTCTAGTTTCAGCTCTGTGATTAAGTGTACATTGGGAAACATGTTTTTTTGCATTCCTGTTGATTCTGTCTGCTGATTTTCCTATTTCAGATGTCTCCAGGAACAATGCTGAAGTACTGTTTTGAGCTCCTAAGCACAAGGGGGCTGTGATGTGTCTTTCGAGAAATTATGTGTGTTAGATAAGCTGTGGGTCATGAGTCCAATGTTAATGAGTCAACAACATATATTAAAATAAGGAGCCAGGCATGGTGGTATATGCCTGTAATCCCAGCACTTGGGAGGCTGAGGCAGGAAGATCGCCTCAAGTTTGAGGCTCACCTGGGCTATATACTGCATTTAAGGCCAGCCTGAATTACATGAGACCCTGTCCAAAAAAAAAAAAAAAAA
>NW_022900928.1:97191000-97203622 GCF_012274545.1 Fukomys damarensis | reverse complement strand
CCGCCCAAATTTACAAGACCCCCTGCAAAAAAAAAAAAAAAAAAAACCCAAATAAAATAAAATAAGGTTGCCTTTAAACAGAAACACACATAAAAAATTATTTATACTGGTATATGTCATGGTGGATCAACATACAACATATACCCACATGCAACATCATTACTTCAGTGGTATGAATGACACAGATTATTGGTTGATGAAAACAGGCCCAGGGGCTCACAGGACATGAACCCTATATCTCCCCCCTAGGAGTAATGGCTCAGTATTTACTAACTTGGTGTTTTTGGCAGCTACACTGTGTACAGCACAACTACAGAGAACAATGAGAATGGCTATGCTCAGGAGGCAAAAATCATTAAAATTTAGTGATAAGTTAAATGTGAAGTAAAACAAAGTGGAAGATGAGACCCGGGTTTCTGGTATGAACTACTGGGTGAAAGCAGGTGCTGCTTGCGGAAATAAAAAATTCTGGAAGTGGAGTATATTTTGGGGGGTTGCTAAGATTTTTTTGTTTGGTTATGTTAAGGCTGAGATACCAATGAAGCATCTAAACGTTGATGTCATGCAGACCAGTGGCTTTATGACTCTGGAGCTTAAGAAGGAAGTCTAACAGATAAGGACAACACTTTGTGAGAACAACACAAAGGTGGTGTTGAAAGCCTGGGACTGACCTGTCTCTGCAGGTGACAGAGAACCGGGGAGAACAAGGAACTCCATTACTTTCAGAACAAACAGCAGATTCATTTAAATTGTTATGTAGGTGGCTTGATGTGTTTAATATAAAAGTACTCTGGGGAGGAAATGAAGCTGATGGTATACATCTAAAATCCAGCAAACCCCTTGGCCTAAGAAACCTATCTTAAACCATAATGTGATACAGAATTACCCTGAGAAATAATTCATGATAGCAAAACCAGAAATGACCTTTAAACTTGGGGAAACGTTCACACTGACAAAACTAATGACATTTTCCTCTATGATTTCATCTATAGATTCTAATCTTAGAAATTTCAACACTCCCACAGGTTTAAAACCTATCTATTTTTATTCCTCCAAGCTTTTCTGAAAAGTGGGTTATTTGCCTTTTTCTACTACAATGCAAGCTGCTTCAGCGCAGTTTTATCTGTGTAGTTGACACTCAGCACCTAGAAAAGTCCCTGGCATACTGAACACACTCAGTAATTTCTGTTGAATCTCACATTTAATTGTGAAGGATTTATGGTGGTCTAATGACTTCAAACTGCTGACACCCTGTCCCATCCTGTTTGTCCTATGTTGCTTTGTGGCTCCTCCTCCTCCACCATTGTTGATTGCCCTCCCACAGCAGAACCTTGAGTCTGGCTCACCTATTCTGCCCTGCAGAAGGGTCTGTCTAATTCCATGCTGAATTTAAAGCCCTTTCACCGCTCAGTGCCTCCAATTTTAAAATATGCATTCATATATTTTTGGGGCAGAGGTACCGGGGATCGAATTCAGGTCCTTGTACTTGCAAGGCAGGTGGTGGAACTACTGAGCTAAATCCCCAGCCCTTGCATTTATATTTTGATTGAAACAAAGACTACTAATGTTTGGAGAAGAACCGGCATGTTTACAAATTCCACTTCCTTTTCCAAGAGGGGCTGGGAAGACCTGGAGGTAGAGGGTCCTAGCTGGATGCAGACAGCCTGGGACCCACCCTTGCTCTGTGGGTTTGAGCCACCTGACCTTTTGTGTACCTGTGGACCCCACTTTCAACCATTACTACAAGGGAGCAATGAATGCATACTGTAACAAACCCAGCAATTCAAGGGCTCAGTGAGCATTCACTATTATCTATATTTATTCATGGTATTTTCCCCCAGCTCTCTGTGAGATTACTCTTGGACATATTATCAGTTTGTTGCTCCTCAAAGGGGGCTCAGGATTCACTCCTCTTACACATCAGCTTTGCCCTTGCTAACTCATTAGGCCTGTTGGATGACACCTGTGTTGGGACAGTAATACTCCAGCATCCAGCATCTCCAGCTTGGTTGCATCTTTTCCAAGAAGGATCCTGACCCTTCTCAGTGGACCTCCTACATGCTATTTGGAGCACTCTAGCTCATCTGTAGGGAGCTAGGCAGCCTGCCTGTCAAGACAAGAGCAAGCTCTAGAGTCAGGCAGATTTTGGTTCAGGCCCTGCCTCTACCAACTACTGGTTTGCAGACCTTGGATACATTATTTAATATCACTAAGCCTCAATTTCCTCTTCTATAAACGGAGAAAATCACAGAGCTCTTAAATGTTAGTTGATAATAATGTTATTGTGAGAACAATATCCGCCCATTTTGTTCCAGGGCTCAGGCCCACTCTGGAAGATCAAGAGAAAGTAGCTCCTGTACTTCCTCCCTGGTCCAAAGGAGATGAGGAGGCAGGGGAAAGACTGCAAGTTGGGGCTGGGTAGGCATATTCCTGTGGCTTCTGGAAGTCATAGCCACAAAAGGCAGAAGAGCTGCTTGTGACGCTAAGGCAGGTCTCTCACTCTCCTATATGTACACAGAGCTTCTGTCAAATATCAACCCTTGGACATCAAAATGAACTGCTTCTTCACAAGGAGTGTATTCCTCCAAAACAATGATTATCTCAGCATGGTGGTGCATTCCTATAATCCCAGCATTAGGGAAGCTGAGGCAGGAGGATTGCTTGTGAGTTCAAGGCCAGCCTGGGCTATACAGTAAGTTCAAAGCCAGTCTGAGCTACATAGAGAGACCCTATCTCAAAGGTTAAAAAAAAAAAAAAGCCCTCTAGGTGACGGGATTGGTGGTCCCTAGGTTGGAAAATCATTTCTCTAAACAGCCCTAGGCACAAATACACCCAAAGACAGACTGCTGGGTACATCCACTTATGCCTTCTCACCTATATACCAGGCTAACAAAGCATACACACCCTCCAAGGCACACAAAGTCCAAAGAACAAGAAGGTAAGTGAAGGAGCCTGGCTTTGCAGGTAGGTAATAAGCAGGTAGAAGCAGTGAAGAAACACCCCATCGAGGATGCATGATGGGAGAGGAAGCCATATATGCCAATGGCCAAAACTTATAAGACAGCTGTCATATGTACTAGGTCGGCTGTGAAGCTTTGCTCGTGGGAAGAAAAGGCATTGATGACTGAGCCACCTGAGCAGAAACAGGAACCAGCCAGGTATTTACCTATACTTCCAGAAGCACCCAGTATAGAAGACAGAGAGTGAGGAAGGATAGAAAGGGGACAGAGCAGGAGGTGAAGCCATCACTTGTACAAACAGGAAGCATTTCAAGTTATCTTCGTTGTTTGAAGCAAGGTGTTCCTTTATCAGCACTGCCTTTAGGCAGGGCACAAGCATGCAGGCCACATCCTCCCCCAGAGGTAAGGCAGGCCCAGGGTCAGGGCTGAACATCTACTCTCTCCAAGACACCAGGGCTGCCAGATTCCTGTCCAAAGTACCCAGGACCTGTGGATGCTCAAAATGAAGTCCTAGTCCAAAGGACGTAGGTGTGATGACAGCTTGGACAAAGAAACCAGGAGAGAGACAGAGGCAAGAGGGAGCTTCGTCTCAGGAGCCACAAATATCAAGGCAAGCCTACTTCTCTAGTTTGTGCTCTCAGTGTGAAAATCTGTGTTCAGATGCTCTCAAGGGTTGTGCAGCAGGATAGAGAAATTCTTCTAAATCAGGATGGAGCAGCAGTGGATGCAAATGTACCTAAGGATCCCACATCGGGAAAGATGTCACAGCCAAGAGCAGTGGCGAAGCTCCAGTTGTGCTCAGGTCACAGGGAAAGAAGGACTCTAAACTGGATGTTAGGATACCTGTATTTTTTTTCAAAGCCTGCTTAATGACTTCAAAGTGTTCTAAGGTTCTGTAAAACTCATCAAGATTGTACTAGTTCCTCTCCTGTCATTTTCTGTTGCTGTTAATGAGTACCTTGTGGTGACAAGTTGAGAACTTCTTCAGGATAGGATAGCATCACAACATGCCTCCCACCAGGAAAGGGAACAGATTAAACACTGGGGCTGAGGCCACTGTGGCTGGGTTCTCCTTGGGAAAGGGGTAACTACACCCTTCAGGATGGGCTTTGTAGACCCGTGCTCAGAGACCTCCTCAAAGTTTGAGGACAAAGGGTAGTGGCTGATAGCCCCCTAAGAGTCATGACCCTGGAACCCCACCTGGTAGTGAAGCTCAGCAAAACACCACTCAGTGTTTGGGGGCTTCTATGCACAGCATGTGGTGCAGGACAGCATGTGGTGCAGGAAGAGCTGGACTCTGTCCACTGACTCCAGACAGCCTTGTCATTGCTCTGGAATTCAGTGTCTCATATGTCACAAGGCAAATACTGTGTGAGGACCCCACCAGGTTATACTAGGACCCAAGAAGAGCCCATACAATGTGAGGAGACTATAAAAGAAGAGCTTTCTAATTCTCAGAATAGAGCAAATATCCCAGTAATGCTGATACCAGCAAGTCTTCCTGATCCTAGGTCCGACACAAGGTGTGGTAAGGAAAGCAAAAAGGAACAAATATTTATTGAACCTCTCAGCCAGCCACACAGGCAAGTGCTCCTGTTTGACCAGGCCAGTGGACCCACCATTACAGTGCTTGTATCTCTGACAACATGACCTGGCCTCCCAACAGGGCTTGCCCCCAGCAGCCCCCTTCCTCCTATTCTATCCAGGCCAGTAAAAATCACCTTGTTCAAGTATCATTTTGATTATATCAGTCCCCTTCTCCACACCACAAAATGTCTGTTGAATTAGAACCCCTTTTAAACCTTTCAACAACTGATCCCAAACACTTAGCATTCTCATCTGCTGGTCTATTTTGTGCTTACCACTCCAGCCAAGCAAAAATTACTTTGCAAATGAATTCTATTATACACTCTGCTTATTCACCTTGTTAAGCCAGCACAAGAGCTTTCACTGTTTCTGTTGTCTCTTTATAAGAGGACTGCCTCATTTATTGGACTTCCTTGGAAATAAGCTGATCCATGAAGTTGATCTACATAAATTAATTCCCTCCTCTACTAGAAACTTAACCCGTTAGGTAACTCCTTTTTGGAGTAAGCCATGGTATAATCAAATGAAAGAGTTTCTTCATTTTAATCATTTTCGTTTTTGTAATACATTAGGTGAGCCTCCCAGTCTCAGCAGAACATAATGAACATCGATTAATCTTTTTCTGTTAGTGCAGGTCATGCTTAATGACGAAGAGTAATCTCATAGAAGATGTAAGTGGTCCAGGGGCTAAGGCTGAACACACATGTTCATACACACGTACACACACACACACTCACTCCCACTCTTGCTCTTTGGCACAAGATCCCCTGAAATTCACTTTTCACCTGAAGTCCTGGCTAGCAGAGTGGTGCTGGTGAGTGGGAGTAGTAACACAGAATTTGGTAGGATGTAATTTGCTGTCTTTGTACAATTTTAAGAATTTACACTCTGATTTTTATCAGAGCCTTATAAATTCTTATTGGAGAAAAGAATAAGGGTGGGGGGAAGAACACAATTTCACAACAAGACACAAGCCAGAGTTTTACAGCTCTCCTTATCATGTGACTTTTGACAGAATCACAAGCACAAACGCCATTAAAATATGCTTTTTTTTAAGGCTCTGAATCTAGATGTTCTATATAGAACTGGCATGATGGATCACTTTTATTATGATAAGTCTTTAGAAAAGCCACTGAATGTTTGAGTAACAACTAACTGGTTTAATCAGTAAGGAAATATTGGTATAGAAGAAAATGGTAAATGTCTACAAACAAAACTTTTTTCCTCAGGATGCAATCTGTAACTGTGCAGACCAGAAATGCTTTTCCATCAGATGTTATGGAAGGTTCCACAACAATCTTTAATCTTTCACTGCAGATGATAAAATCATCTTGGGGGGAGGAAAGATGCCCTTGTTCACTCACATATTATACTGCATTCCTTTTGTGACCCAGGTTTTAAAAAGTCTAAAGCACTGGAACATGCATAAGAGTCACTCAATCTTAATTCTGTTTAAACATGGCATTTAATTAATCAAAACCTGCTAGGGCAAAAGTAGTCAGCAAAAACTGTTAAAACAGAACACTACCAAAATCACTACAAATCTATTTAATGCTGTTTTTGGAAATAAGTCGCTATAAAACCACAGAATTATTTTTGCAGTTTTAAAGATTTGCTTTTTAGGCAATAATTTTCCTAGCTTGCTTTTGAATGGCAGAGTCATTCATGAAAATATACCTGCTAGGGCAAAAGTAGTCAGCAAAAACTGTTAAAACAGAACACTACCAAAATCACTACAAATCTATTTAATGCTGTTTTTGGAAATAAGTCGCTATAAAACCACAGAATTATTTTTGCAGTTTTAAAGATTTGCTTTTTAGGCAATAATTTTCCTAGCTTGCTTTTGAATGGCAGAGTCATTCATGAGAAAATATACCACTTACAATGAGATTGTACATTCTGTCTTTACCTTTTGTACCAGCCATAGACCAAAGGGAAGGAGGACCAACCTCTGAAAGCCTGTCTTATAGCCACTCTGCAAACACCTAGCTCACTGACGTATGAACCTGGTGAAACAGGTATGGCATTTGTCACAATCCACAGACAATTTAACAAACGCCTTTCTAAACCTAGATGAACTAATATTACACTGAATCATTAAAATTCTTCTGTGTACTCTCTTCTTTATCCAAGTGCAGTTTTTCTTATATTTATGTCCTCTCCATTCTGTTTGTCAGATCTGCAGAAGATAAAGATTCTAAAGAGTTGAACTACAGGGGTGAAATTCAATGTATTCAATAGAGTCAAGCAGAAGTGGTGGTTTTGTTGGGCTGAGGATATCAGAGTATACGAGAAATCAAGTCTTGGGGCTGAGGTGAGTGGAAACTGAGTCACCAATCTACGGGTGCTATATATTAAATTATTACTTAGATCTATTAAAAGGAACAGATAAGTCAACAAATATTTATGAAGTGCTTGCTAGGTTTAAGGAACTGCACAGCTATTGTGGGGGATAAAAAGATGACTCTGACAGGGCTCTTGCACCCCAGGGACTCCCAAGGATGCAAAAATCCTGAAGTCATTTTTTTTTTTTTGTATGTGACATACTAATGAGAATATATTAAATAACTGTATTCTGATCTGCTCACCACCATTGTTTTTCTTTAATGGGGAGCCAGTTCAGAGGACAGGGGATGCTTTGAAGGACACAAGAAAAGGGGTTCTGTAAGGAAAAAGCCAAAGAAATCCAGTTATTATCTTTAAATATATGAAAGGTTTCAGAGAATGGAATTGAGTAAAAGAAAACAAGTTTGAATGACAGCAGACAAGATTTCAGCCAGGCCCAGGAATTTCTTGACAATCATGTTAAAAGAATACTAGAATTGGGAGTCACTTGTGCCCTTTCCTGAAAAATGCTTTAATGAAGTGAAGGTTTCAAGTCAGGGACATTAACCTTCCTGAAGGCAGAGGGGGTGAGAGTCTTCTCCTGTTCTGGGACCCTATATTCCCAATACAGAGCCAGGCTTTCCTCTTTCCATAATTCCCAGAACAACGTGCTCCTGGGAAGTAGCACTGAACACTGCTAGATGACCACTTGATCTATGCTCCCACTGATAAGTACGACTGTATGGCTACCCGGAATACAAGAGCTCAGCATGGCAGCAAAGCCAAAAATCAATTCTCTAACAGCCACACATGGATCCAAGACGCCTTTCACAACACAGTCCATAACTAAATGAGGAAAACAGAAAATGCCCTGGCAGCATGTGCAAATGAGAAATGTATTTGCATGACAAAGATGTAAAGTTTAAGTAATGAAGGAGGAAGATAGAGTCTTCTGAAATTAAGAGATGGTAATATCAAAGAAATTTCTAAGAAAATCTATAGTAAGTATTTCTGACACTCAGAAGCACTTTTAGATTTTAGTCTAAATATAGAAAATATTTCAGGCCTGGGAATTTAGCTCAGTGGTGCTGCCACCTACCTCACAAGTGCAAGGTCCTGAGTTCAATCCCAATAACAAGAGAAAATATTCTATGAGAAAATAGGGAAGTAGGGTCTTAATTTTACACCTTAAAAAACATAAGCACTTAAGAATTGCTATTAAAGCAACAACAACAAAAGAACAACAAGAAGAAAAAGTTTCCTCTGGGCTCACACCTACCCACAAGCGAGTCCAAGTTTAAAGACCTTGACTTTCACCTCCCATATCCCTGAACTCCTGGAGGACAGGGGCCAAGTCTTTGTCCTTTCTTCAAACACAGAATCTGCCACAGGGTCCAGCACATAGCAGATCCTATGTAAATGTTTGCCAAAGGAACACATAAAAAAGATGTGCCCTGGTGTGCAGAGTGGGGGAGCAGTGAGTTTATGTGAGTAGAGGGTGCAGAAAGTGCCCAGCACAATGCACAGTCTTAAGTCTTAGTTAACAGCATCAACCCCAAACATCTCTGTTTCTTTTAGAAGAAAAATAAATATCTTCCTGTGCTTCTCCAAGTTTTCAATTTCCTGGATTTTTTCTTCCAACTGGGTATTGCCGTTATAAAATGGAACTTACAAGTTGGGACCTTTCAAGTTCACACTCAAGTCTGCTGGCATTATTCTGAGGCCCGTGTTTGATAGCAACCTCAAGTGCTTGAATCATCATCACAGGCTACCAGAAAACACCGGCAAATCACGAGTTCAGAGAACAATAAAAAAATCCTCACATAGCCTAACCTTTTCATCATTACTAGTTTGTTCCATGCAAACCTCAAAGGTGGTTCCCCCAAGAGCGATCTGTATGGAAAGAAGGAAAAGAGAAATAAAGGATAAAAATAAAACATAAAATATGAGGAATATGAGCAGCTGTAACTTGCATAAAGCACCCCATTTTCCTTGAAAGGAAACTGATGTTTAATACATAGAGAGGCAGATTCTGGCTGGAGGCAGGGTGCTAAGCTTCCCCTCCAAGGAGGTTCCTGGCCTGAGGCCTTGTTTCAGAAAGGACCCTGGCTAATGGCAAAGTTTACCTTTCATACTTGGAGATACTTTCTCAGAGGCACAGCTGCACCCCTGAAACTGTTCTAGTATTTATTTGCACATGTTTAAAGTAGCTAGAAAGTGCCACTAGAGAAGAGAAGCTATCTACCTGAAGCCAGCAGAAGCTCAATGGGAATAAAGACTCTGGAAAGGTCACAGAGGGGTAAAAAAAAGGTTCTTTCTTCTGTGGCTATAGGGGGTTTATTGTTGCTGGTGCCCAAACTGGAAAAGGAATAGCAGGAGATTAATAATTGAAATGTTGCTATTATTGGTTTTCTAAACTGTATGTGGGTTATTCTTTCCCTGGGGTCGTCATGCCTGTAAGCAGCTCAGAAGATAGAGGGATTTAACACATACCGAGAAAATGCCTGCTACAGCTGGGACTTTACTAAATATACTAGTCTCTAACGGAGTCCTCACACAGTCCAATAAAGCTGGAAATAAAAAGCTCTGAGAAGTTAAATAATATGCCCAAAGTCATGTGGCTAGATTCAGATTTAAGTTTCTCTGATTCAAGTGCCATACCACATTGTCCAGTGTCCAGCTAAAATTAATGAGGTTTGATTCACTACTCAAATGTGATGAGCAGGAAAACAATATTTATAATTACTCATTGTAAAAATACAAAACATAAACACAGGGACAGATATTTTGAGACATGTGTCATTAAATTCTTTTAAGGTAAGATTCAGAATCTCATTTCTTAGTAGAAAGGTGTCTTCAAATCCATCTGACAATGGATTTCAGTGTAAGAATTTCTAGATACCTGACTATGAAGTGCTCCTTGATATAAGCCAACACTAATCAACATCACATCTCAGGTACAGTGAGACACAATTCACTTGAAATTTAGGTTCCTCTAATTCAAACCCACAGTAATCCAGACCTTTGCACTACACACTGAAAAAGCCCTACTAAGCAAGTTGATGGAGTAAATACAATCACAAGGCAAATGTTCAACCTTCCAAATAAAATAAACCTTTTTAAAAGAAGTTTAACTTGATCAGTATCAAGCCAATGAAAACTCATGTGCTATTTATAAACCTTACCTTATTAAAGCAAATGCTGGGAAGAATGGTTACACTTCGCTACCCTTTAAATTGTACTATCAAATATACCTTGTTTCAAAAACACCATTCTTGTCTAAGTCTTTGGCAGTTCTGAATGTTCCTCTAACGCATGCAGGCCCTTCACTCAGTGCTCCAATTCCAATGAAGCAGTTCCAGCCAAAGGCCGCATGTGTCATTATATTTCTCCTTGGAAGAATCACATTCAATTTTTAGGAGCTCAAAATCCACAAGAAATCCCTCTTCCAGAACTCCACAGGAAAAGCCCTGAACATTTAAGAGACACACAGAGAGTCCATGTGCCTTGATCAGGGTATGGTTAAAACAAGGTTCAATGAATCCAGCGATGTCACCAAGGAGGGAGAAAGTAGCCCTGAGGATTCTCAGAAGATTCTCAGGAATCTCAGAAGCAGCCACCACATGTACATGGGTCCCAGCAGCAAAATCCCTGGCTGTAAAGATCATGCCTGTTTTACAGCATACCCAACAGTCTTTCAGAAAGATCAGGCTGAGCTTTTGGCTGAGTGACACTGAACGGGTTGAGGAAAGGGAGAGTGCCTGCTTTGGCAGCACATATACAAAAACTGAGGAGAGGTAGGAGGAAGACAAGGAAAAGAATTATAAAGATGCATAGAGAAACTCTTGCTCAGTGGTGCCACAACTGCCTCCCAAGCACAAGATCCTGAGTTCAACGGGGGGGGGGGGCTCTTGTAGAATAAAAGGCTACCAAACACAGGAACAACTGAGAAAGCACACAGACAAAACTGAGGGAAACCTATGGTTGAGAAGGGTGACCGGTGGGTCACCTGAGACACAGAAGGCAGGCTGGCAAGGAAAACATGTGAGCTGAGACCTTTGAGATCATGATTATTCTTAAACTGTAACACCTTACACACTTACAGTTCTTTATCTGATGCGATGTATTGAAAGAGCTATGTAATAAAAATGGGAGGGCCGGGTCTCAGGAACGGGGGATGGCCAACACTTCACATGGATTTAGAGCGAATGAACACGTGAGCAGTGGAGTTCCCAAGGTGGCTTTGCACAAAGTTGACAAAATACATCCCAACCCACATACCCAGTCCACTGTAACAGGGAAAGAAAGCGGCAGTCAATAGTTCTGAATTCAATGCCAAGTTCCTTCTCTAAGGCTCACCCGGAGTGTCCAGCAGAGGGAGTCTCAAGGAGGTATGTACTTAATAAAGAGAAAACTGTTTCATTTTAACACTCTAGACAGTGGGAGCTTTGACTGCAGCCCCCTCCCCTAGACAAATGAACAATGCATGCCCGACGTGGGCTCTCCTGCATGTTCCCATATCCACTGGCATGTTCTCTTCTCCGTGGTGGACTGATCAGAAATTTTGTTTTGCTTTGTCGAATGGTTAAATGGACCTTGTGTTCTTCAGAATCAAAGAGGAAAGCCCCTGGAATAACATCTCTCTGTTGCCTTCTAAACAGCCCCTTTGTTTCTAAGAGTCTGAAAAAAAAAATATTTACAGTCGATAGGTTATTTACAACCTCGATATCCAAGGCCTGGCTGGTAACTCTATTCCATCTAGAAACCTAATTCATTTGGAGCCCTGGAACTAATAACAGATTTCCTTTTCAGATAAGTTTTTTTTTTTTTAAATCAGCCTCTCCTAACAGAGATAAAACTATTAATGTGTTCCCTGTCTCGCTCGCCACACTGTTCTCCGGATTTAGAGGATTACAATCTCTTCTTGTCCCTCCTCTCGGTTCCATGCAAACCCTTTCCCCTCTCATTTGCGATTTAATCCACAGAATATCTTAACAAAACCGACAGAAAGCCAGATGGACCGTCACTAAAAGTATGGAAAGGCTACTATTTCAATGATTTCATGAGAGTAACATTTTCAGAATAAAACGACTAGAAAATCAGCCATACTTTGGTTGAAAATCCCTCGTACTACAAGTACAAAAAAAAAAAATCGAAGTGTAAAAACTTAGTTGATTCGGGTTTGATTTCTGAAGGAAGCTCTACGGAACTGACTTAAGAGAAACGAGTGTGCAAGGCAAACATAGTGCTTTTGCCTTACCTTCTTTTCTTTCTTCCCGAAGACAGTCAAATCAGAAAAAGCCAGGTGAAGAAGGTGCACAAAACCGATCTACCCAGACCCATCCAGAAAAAACGCCTCTGTCGCCCCTGACTTGAAAGCCCAAACTACCTTCTCGCTTCCGCACGCTAATGCGGGGAGATTTTAGCCCATTTCATTGTTCTGCCTGGGTCTGAAATGGACTTTTCATCTCTATTCCCTCTCTCTCCGCCTGGCCCCATACAATCTGATTCCACAGCCACCTCCCCCCCCCACCATCGAAGAATAAAGGAGCGTGGGGTGGGAGTGGAGAGCAATGGAAAGGGGAGCGGCGAGGAGGGCAGAGAAGTAGAAAGGAGATGTGACCCTAAAGGTAATGGGGGAGGCTAAAACCATCACCTTCACTGGTCACACAGAACGAAAGCCAGGCGCGGGGCTGTCTTCCCGGCCCCTCCCGCTCCTTCCTCCGGCAGCGGGCACCGGCACACCCCCT
>NW_022900928.1:97176424-97190296 GCF_012274545.1 Fukomys damarensis | reverse complement strand
CGGGCGGCTGAGCCAGGGCAGGCGCCAGCGCGCTAAGCCGCGGTTGTGCGTGGGCCCGGCGAGCACGGAAGCCGGGCTGCTGAGGAAGCAAGCGGAACTTTGCGTGCACGTACATGTGCCGGTGTGTGTGTGTTTGTGTGTGTGTGTGCAGGCCAATCGTGGGGTGCCTGTGTGTGAGTGTGCGTGCGCACAGGGTTCGTATGGGTGCATGTGTGCAAGCGTGGGGTGCATGTGTGTGCACGCATGTAGGGTCCGTCTTTGTGCGGGTCGGGACTCGGACAGTGATGGACTACAGACATTGGCTGGCAGAGTATCTCACCCGCCCGCGCTCCCTGAGACCGTAGAAGAATGAATGAAGTGGCAAGGGAATGGGCTCTTTCCATGCTCCCAGGGAGACCAGAGGGTGCAGGACCTTTGCAAATTAGTGCACTGTCAGAGGTGCAGAAGCACGTCTGTGGAGCCTGGGTTCCACTCCATCCTGCTCACGGTCTCCTCCTCACTTCTCTGGAGGGCCCCGCCTCTACCACCTGGGTGGGAGGTTCCCGCCGCTTGGGTCCCAGGCCTTGCTGCTCCCGCTACACGTCTCTCCTGAATGTTTGCACAGGACGCCTTCCCATCCTCTGGCTGGCTTAAGACTTGTTGGATCCTTTCAGGGTTCTTAAAACTCTGGGTTGTGACATAGGACTGGATCATAAAATGAATTCGGTGAATGACAACTTTTTAAAAGAATGAAATAGAATCCAATCGAAAACGTCAGAGTTCATTGCCCTTAGAAAGGACAACTAGTGTTTCACAAACCTGCTTCAGTTACATATTCTAGACAAACATAGAGGGCTGTGATGTAAATGGATTTCCTACCGTGGATCATAGGTCAAAAAAGTTTCAAAGCTATTATTTTGGAGCGTATAGTAATGATCATTAACACTGTACCATTTTCTTAAAAACAAACCCATTGTTTTCTCACTACTTCTTATCCATCCCAAACTGTATCCCATGCCCATGCCACCACCTCAAAAAGCAAGTTCTTGCACACACTTACCTGGTTTTCTGAGTGATTCATCCTTCATCCTCCCTTTGTCTGAGGATGGTCTTTGGTTGCCATCTTCCCCTGTATTCAACGCTACAATTCCCAGTACTTCTCTCAGCCTAATGTCATTTGCATTTGCACAATCTAGGCAACCATTGCACAAAGGAGCCTCAGAATTGATTGGGGCCGTCCATACCCTTTTAGAGTTGAGCAACTAAGACCCAGAGAAGTTGAGTTTATTGCCCACTGTCATACAGTATTGAGACAGGCTCTTGGGCTGGTGTTCTTTGGTTCACAGCATTCATTTGGACTCCTCCTTTCTTTCTTTTTTTTTTTTTTTTTTTTTTTTTTTTTTTCCAGGGATTGAACTCAGATCCTTGCACTTGCAAAGCAGGCCACCAAACCGCTGAACTAAATCCCTGGCCCCCATGGACTCCTCCTTTCTAATCACCCTGCAGTCCTTAACTGGTTTCCCTAGTTTTGATTTTGGCTAGTTCATGCTAAGCACTGCCCTCTTTATAATGTGTGGTTCTCTCCAGGCCATGCTCCTGCCTTCTGTCCTTTATGGACTCAACCTCTACACAGAAGGCTGAGTTGCCAGCTCCTTGGCTTTTAATCAAGACAGGCAGGTCCTGACTTAGCTCTCTCAGAGGACAGGAGTTCAGTAAGCCATTGCCTCTCCAGCCAGACTGGTTTATTTGTGGTCCTCTGCCAGCCTTGCCCACCTGTGACTTTGTGCCTTTGCCCAAACTGTCAGTTTCCCATCAGGGGTGCCTTCTTTTTCTTCTCTCTTTATCCAGTTTCTACTTGCACTTGGTTCATTTCATCACAGCCTGAGAATGGCACTGCAGTGGGACACACCTGGGTTCAAATCCCAGCTCTTAAACAGTTCTGCTGAGCGTGAACTTGGTCCAATGCTAATTTCAATTTCTAAGCCTCAATGTTTGCATCTTGATTGTAGTGAGCATAATAATGATAATAGTACTCTCCTTTTGTACCTATTAGCCTCTACCATAGCCTTTATGGTACAGGTACACAATGGCTTATTGTTTCTCTGCCCTTCTCCAGTGCTAGCCAATAGAACTTCTTGCAGTGACATCAGTCCACATCCAAGGTGGCTTTGGGGACATGAAATGCAGCTAGTGTGACTGAGGACACCCCCCCAGTGGCCAGTGGCTATCATATTGGGCAATATGTAGATCTCTATGCCTGTACGTCACTGAAGGCAGAAGACACAGAAATAGTGCTTGGCATTGTTTTCCCAGCAACCATATATAGTTGGACACGTGTTAGATATGACATGAATATTTGTTAAATGACTGATAGCTGCAATTTATTGCATGTTCACTTGTGAGAAGCATACTAGGAACTTGATAAAAGCCCTTCAATGCAGTCCTCACTGCAGCTCCTCAGGTCAGATTGGGGGTGAGAGTTCTGAGAGTGCTGACATACATTGTGTGGGGCTCAATAAAAGGCAGTTACTATTCTGAACACAACCCTTGGGACCAGCCCCAATGATTTGTATCCCTTCTTTTCCTGGGCTTACCAAGCATTTCCTGCCTGTCACGTACACTGCTGTCTCGTGCCATGCCTCACCCTAGCTGGCTGACACTCCTCATCAGGGTAGGTATTCTGTCCCTTCAACTCTCCTGGCAGCCCCTTCGGGCAAGGTCCCTAGCATGCTGGCTTGGCACTCGACTCAGCGCTGATAAGTAATTAGTAATAGCCTCTAACTCTGTCACAGCTGCTGTCGATGAGTAATTCTACATAAAAGGTGCATTAACATGACGATCACTTGTGTCAACTGGAAACATGTTGAGGGTGATCTCTTTCCCATGGGAAGGGAACCAGCTTGAGCAGGGAGATGGAGACCTTTAAAAGGGAACAAGATGAAGCCATACAGATGAGAGGCCCAGCTCCTCTTCAGACCTCCAGGACTACAGCTGTTTCCATGGAGGATGAAACTTCTATAGGAAGCAAGCTCACTTGGTATCATATAGATGGAAAATAAGGAAATGAGCTTGGGTTTTACTTTCACAAATGGGCAGACTGAGGGTAGTTAAACGTGTCCTTTCCCTGTGGTAGACTGCAAGACACAGACCTCACAGTGAAATGCTACTGTGGGACAATGTGAGAGCAGGAAGGGAGCTGACCAGAGACAGAGTCTGGAGGAGCACCAGTATTTCAAGAAGGGAAGGAGGAAAAAGAACTCCACACAGACCAGAGGGCAAACAGCAGTGCCACCAGACAGGGTGGGACCTCAACCTCAGAGCAAGAACTTTGTAAAGGGAACAGTGATCCTAGTGCTGACTGCCCCTAAGAGGTCCCTAAGAGGAAAGGGATCCACTGGATTTGGCAACGAGAGGTACATCCATAGTTTGAGTGATAATAATGTTGGTGAGGGTGGGGTGGGGGTGGGGATGTCATAGAATCCACTGAAAGCCTGTACAGTGTGTTTGGATAGGTGAAGTTGAGTGGAATGGGGCGATTCAGCCAGGCACCAGAAGAGGGCACTAGAGAGCATTCCAATAGCGCAACATGGCCAAGGTCATGGCTGAGACAAGGCAGTGGGTGCAGAAGTTAGCCCATTTGGCTAGAGATAGGATGGTCTGCATTGTTCTTTATCTATTTAATAAACACATCACCACTCAGCATTCTAAGAAGCCTAAAAATAATAGCTCGTTTAATAAATAAGATTTTTTTTTCAGCCCATAGAACTCTAGTTTGCTCAAATACCATTTAACTTCAGGGCATTTTGAGAAACAAGAACGAAGGCAAGAAATCCAAAAAGGAGTTAGTAATCATCTACGCAGTTACTTCTTCTTAATTTGCATTTCTATAAAGGGTGCAAACCATAGCTAACATGACAAATAAGCAAATGTCTTTTCTGCATTTATGCAATATTTCAGGATGGGGCTATTACTCTCTTGGGGGTGTATATTTAGGAGTATGTGTCGTGTTATTACCCTCAGCCCATTGTTGTGCAGGCTGTGTTTTTTCTGATTTGATGTGTTTGTGTTCTCATTTTCCTGACAGGTCCTAGTTTCTGTATCTGAGTCTGTAGTCTGTCCCTTGGGGATGTGCCCAATGATGACAGTTAACTGACTTGGGTTCCATCTCTCAAAATCATGACTCTCTTGATCTGTTGCACTCTCTCTGTGCTCCTCTGCCTTTCTGATAGTCTGCTTATTTCATTTCCTTTTTCTCTATATCTTTCCGTCTTTCCTTTACATTCTTTATTTTGTCTTCCTCTCTGTTTTTCTTTAAAGGTTTTCTGGTTTTCATTTTGTTTTTTCTCCCAGTACCGGGGATCAAACTCAGGACCTTGCACTTGTGAGGCAGGCGCGGCACCACTGGGCTAAATCCCTGGCCCAAGATTTTGTTTCTTAACAAGTCGTAATACACACCTATTTTTGTTTCATTATTCTTCTTCATTTGGGGGGGTACCAGGGATTGAACTCGGGTCCTTGCACTTGCAAGGTAGGCCACCAAACCGCTGAGCTAAATCCCTGGCCCTTGTTTTCATTATTCTTAAGAAATTCTTTTGTACTTCTACTTTGAACTTTTGATCAGTGCCACACTTTCTAACAGAGTGGCATTTAACAATAGTAAGACTCCTAAAGCAAATGCTTGTGGCCAGACAGGGCACTTAGAGGGAGTGTGAAAGAGAAGATACTGCCTTCAAATGAGTCACGACAGGGGTGGGCTTTAAGGGCAAAGGGTAGAATGAGGCATGGCAGGGTGATGGGAATCTAACTGCAGAACAGGAACGATAGGCTTAGAAAAATGATGCTGACAAAAATCCAAGGAGTGGAGAGACATCACTCATTTTTTGCTTCTGCTCCTTGAAAAATGATCAGAAGCTGGGTGGGGGTACAGGTTAGGCAAAGCAATGCCCTAACAATGCTCGTCAGGAAAGAGTAATGGCATAAAACGCAACCAGCCTATGAACAAAAAAGAAGCCTTACTGTATGCACAGGGAGGCAGGGCATTTTGGTTGGAGGTTGGCAGATTAGGACTGATTTGCACATGACAGGCAGTTCACAGAAGCAACCCAGCCCTTCAAGGAATTTCTGGGACATGGAACAATGGGGAGCATCTAGGTGTTTGACCAGCAGAACGGGCTGACTTTGGACAAACTGAGTAGAAATGGTGCCCAGAGAAATTAGGGGTCAAGGTAGAAGGGGAAGCTAAGTGCTGTCGAACCAAGTTGAACCTGGCACAGTGATTAATCTGTGGGCCTACGCATTGCTGTGCTGTGTGAAGTTTGTATGGTAAGGTTTCGTCCTGTGGACAAGGCAGACCTTGCCCTTGTGTGGCAACCCAGGAGGGGAGTTGACCCTCATGGCAGAGGGCTCTTAAGACTGAGGTTGTCAGTGACCTCTGAGATGCCAAATCTCCGCCCTTTCTCAGCCCCTCCTTTGCTTGATCACTATGCAAACATCAGACACTATTTAATAGCTTCCTAGGAGCTGGGAGTCAAAAAGGGAATAAGCCACAGTCCCAGCTTTCAAGCAGCTCAAGTTCAAAAAGAAAACCACCAGTTCAAGAGGACCACAAAGGAAGGTGAGTGCTGGAATCAAAATGTAATGTCTTAAAGCCCCGTGTGGTGGCGCACGCCTATAATCCCAGCACTCTGGAGGCTGAAGCAGAAGGATCACTGAAGGTTTGAGACCAGCCTGGACTATGTAATAAGTTCAAGACCAGTGTAAACTACATAGCAAGATCCTGCCTCAAAAAAACAAACAAACAAACAAAAAAGTCGTGTCTGGGGAGGGGTGTTTGCTATGCTGTGTCCTTACAAAACGATGCACACAGACAAAAAGCGGCACAGATGGACGCATGGCAAGGAGTATGTTTGGGACCAAGGAAGATGGCAGGTCCGTGCCCAGCACTCTGAGTTCTGGCAGCAAACAGAATAGAGAGGTGTTTGCATCCCAAGTCTGTGAGAAGTCGGAATATTGCTAAACAGGAAAAGTGAGTAAGACAGTGATTGAGCAGGATGCTAGAGAGAGGCGCCAGGAGGATGAACTTGTACTTTGTTCTATATGCAGCAGGTGTGGGGAGAAAATGAGTTCGATTTGGAACATGTTGAGTTTACAGTTCTTAGGAGATATTCTCTTGGTTGCCAGGTGGGTGTCTGAGACTGGAGCTCAGCCAGGAGTTTTTAATGGGAATAAAGATTGTTTGGAGGCATCCATATATAACAGCTGCTAACCCACAGGAGGAAGGGACAGGACATTGAGAGAGGTGACATGGTGGCATTTCTCTAAGTGTGGTCCTTTGGCCACCTGCATTGAAATTCCACAGGGACTATCTAAAAATGCAGAGTCCTCTGGCTGGATCTTAACTCCGTGGACTCAAGGATATCTGGGAGTGGTGCCTGGGTATCTGGATTTAGATTACTTTATTCATGGAAATTAGCAGTACATGAAGACATTTTCAGGAAGGGAAGGACTATAGGTGCTTAATTAAGGTGTACTGAGTCGATGAGAATGGGTACTTTTCTAACTAGTCTTTAAAGTTGTGGGAATAGAAAAAATTAAGTGATAGGATGCAGCGAATTTAGTTTTAGGGATACCTGTTTATATTTTAGTGAAAGTTCATAGATAAACAAGTTGCAGTGGCGCATGCCTGTGATCACAACTACTCAGGAGGCTGAGGCAGGAGACTTGCAAGATTGAGACTAGCCTAGGCAATTTAACTAGATCCTGTCTCAAATAAAAAGTAAAAAGGATTTAGCTCAGGGGTGGAACACTTGCCTTGCATGTGTGAGGTCCTAGGTCCAATCCCCAGTAAGTAACACAAACACACACACACTCACGTAGATTAATAGATAGACCTTTTATCTACATTAATTTCAAAGTTTAAGACCAGGGTTCTTTTTTCATAGAATTCTGAAGCTTTTACTCTATATAGTGGGTGCATGAGATTGCCTACTCCCTAGCTATTACCCCTTCTTGCTCAGTTTTAAGACTTGGATTTTATTTGGGCACATGGAAGTGAATTATGATCAGTCTATGTTAACTCTGGCAAAAGAACTGTGTTTCCAATGGCAGCCATGCGGTGGCTGATTCTAGCCAATGAGATATAAGGGGAGAGTGGGGGCTTCTGGGAAAGTGGTCCTTTCTGATGAAGTATTCCACAGGAAGGGATGATCCACGTTCCTTCCCTCTGCTGCACCGTCAGCCATGTCACAGTCAGATGGGACACTTTGAATTATTGATGGGGTGAGGGGAGCAGGGTCAGAGTGACATCTTGGAGGTGAGAAGGTACACCAACCTTGGAACTAGCACCCTCCAGTCTTGTTATATGAGAAGAGACATCTTTATTAAGACATCTATTGCAGGGCACTTATTACTTGCAGCTAACAGAATCTTAATTAATTTAAGGAAGAATTCAATTGTGTGATTTCCTAATAGCATTTTATCACAGTCCACATGTAGATCTTTTAAAGTATTTCTACAGCCTCAAAGTGTAGTTTTTTCCCAGAAACAAAGGGTCTTTTGTCATAGAATTCTGAGGATTTTCGCTGTATGTGTGAGATGAATCTGAATTTTTAAAGAGCTTCTTTTAGAATATGGCACTATCTTCAGCTCACATTCCACTTGCCCTCAGTGATGTACTTATTCACCTTCAGAAGCTGCTCATTTGCTTATCTTCTCTCTAGGCGATCTGTGTTGCCCAGCCCATTTGAGCTAGTTTGTCTGTTTGAGTTGGATATTTAGGTAGAAGGTGGAACAACAACAACAAAAATCACGAACATACACACATACCACAATGTCTTAGCAATGTTTGTCATTGTTTCATTGATCTCCACCTGTCTCTGTCTGTCTCTCTGATATGTATTGAACTTAGAGCCTTCACAATGAAGTACATCCCCATGCCCAGACACAACCCCTCTTTATTTTTTATTTTAAAACGGAATCTTGCCAAGTCACTAAATTGACTAGGCTGGGCTCAAATTTGCAACACTCCTTCCTCAGCTTCCCAGAGTGCTGGGATTACAGGTGTGCACTACCACACCTGGCCCAAAATTTTAAATCTTGTGTTAAATAATCTCTCAGAGGGGAAGGTGGTAAGCAGCCTCAAGGGGTGAAAGCACCTGGTGCATAATAAAATGGCACTAAGCTGGGCATGGTGGTATACACCTGTAATCCCAATGCTCCACAGGTGTATTGCTGTGAGTTCAAGACCAGCCTGGGCTACACAGTGAGTTAGCCTGGGCTACCCTGTTTTAAAACAAAACAAAAACCAAGATGGCACCGTGGGATTCCTGAGTACAAGCACTGGGCAAAGCCAGAGCAATGGCTTAGAGCTGGCCTGGGAGAACGTTGCTAAAAAGTTAGGTGTAAGACATTCCTTGCTCACTCTATTTAATAGTGTAACCTGTCCCTCTACCCCCACCTCATCCTTGATTGAACCCCATTTTCCCTTACCCAGAATTCTTAATCATTCTTGATCTGTGGACCTCTTCAGCTATCAGGTGATGCCTAGGGATCCCTTCTCTGGATAAAGTTTTGCTTTTGTTTCAATGCTGTGCATCAAACCTAGGTCCTCTCCCATGGTAGGCAAGCACTGTACCACTGAACTACTACTCAGTCCCACAAGAATGTTTCTAATTGCAAAAAATAAAATACATAAGGTTATCCTCAAATCTATATTGAGATACAGATACAATGCTTCTTTCTTGATGCATTAAACAATAAGATTTAGCCACAGGTGCAATAGCTACAAAGTAGCAATGAGTATACACATGAATAGCTGAAGATATTTGCAAAAATTGTCTTTAAGATACAAAGTATCTGTGACTTCAATTGGTAACAAAGTCACAAGTACTGCTATTACTTGTGCTCACAGTCAAATTTGAAGTTTTAAGATGAATAAGGATGAAGATGCCCCCACATCCAAGTTCACAGATGACCTGAATTCTATTCATGAACCAACAACCCCTTGTGGGTCTGGGATTCTGGGGTAAGACTCCCTGCTCTTATCCCATTCTGCTGTTTTACATAGTATTTGTCTTCTACTATCACGGCCCTTACCTGACAAAAACCCCATGTGTGGGGCACAAGGGATGGCTGGTGGCATGACAAGAGAAAGAGAGAGAGAGAGAGAGAGAGAGGTCAGAGAGGTGAGCAGCAGCCTGCCAAACCAGGGCTCCTAAACGTCATTGAAGGACTGAGATTTTACCAGAGTAACGGAGAGTGAAGGAGCCACCAGATCAGACGTGAGTGTCTTCAAGCCCTCACTGTGGCTAAGAGGCACACAATGATTAGAAGGCAACAGGAGAGGGGCAAAGAGATGGCAGCAATTAGTGGAAATGACTGGCTTCAAGGGGCTCTCCAGAGTTGAAAGCTATGGGACTCCATGATTAATGGGGGAGGGAGCAGAGGAGTGAGTTGAATTGTGTCCCCTTAAAAAAAAAAAAAACATTGAAGTGCTGACACCCAGTACTTCCAAGTGAAACCTGATCAGGAAATAAGATCATTGAAATGTTCAAGTGGAAATGATGGTGCCCTTCCAAGAAAAGCACCATGTGGAGACAGAGGACCAGAGAAAGGCATCTACAAGCCGCCGAGGAGTGCCAGAGATTGCCAGCAAAGCATCAGAAGTCAGGAGCAGGCAAGGAGGAGTCCAGACAGGGTCCAGAGGAAGTGTGACCCCACGGACACCTAGATTTGGAAATTCCAGTCTCCAGAATTTACAATTCTGTCCAGATACCCAGCTCGTGGCGCTTTGGTGTGGTGACCCTAGGAAACTAGTGCCGCAGACAGTGTGCATCAGCAGAGTGGTGAATATTTAGGTAACTCGGAACCTACATCATTACCATCATTAGCTGAAAAATAAACACGAAATTTAAGGGAAAACCAGAAAATGTTTTCAATGGATTAAGAAATGTCTCAAGACCAAATAATGACATTGAAATTCACCATCCTTATGCCACAGGCCTGTTGGGTGATTTGGATGAGGTGACCTGTGTAAGAGTATATTCTGGGCAGTAGGTTCTCTAGGTGTGCTGCAGCTTGTCTTCATTTTAATAAAATAAAAATGACAAGCCAAGCCAGGCATGGTGACACATGCCTGTAATCCCAGCACTTGGGAGGCTGAGGCAGGAGGGTCGCTGTGAGTTTGAGACCAGCCTGGGCTACATAGTGCATTCCAGGTCAGTCTCAACTATATAGTGAGACCCTGTCTCAAAAAACAAAAAAACAAAAAAACAAAACAAAACAAAAAAAAGACAGGCCATGTGTTGGAGTTGTGCAGAGGAGTAGTTAGCACTTGCAGGACAGGCTACATCATTGGTGGAGCTCTGCAGAAAATGAAAATGAGGAGCGCTTTGTTCAGAAAGAATAGTTACCTTTTGGTATCCATTTCAGTCCCCCACAGATACCAAAGCCCAGTGATGCTCAAGCCTTTTATGTACAGTGGCATGGCATTTGCATATTAACCAATGCACAACCTCCTATAGGCTTGCTTTATTTGTTTGTTTGTTTTGGGTCTCGCTATATAGTTGAGACTGACCTGGAACTCACTATGTATTGAGACTGACCTGGAACTCACTATGTAGCCGAAGCTGGTCTCGAACTCACAGCGATCCTCCTGCCTCAGCCTCCCGAGTGCTGGGATTACAGGTGTGCACTACCACGCCCGGCTTCCCATAGGCTTTGCTAGATTATTTAGATACCTAAAGCTAATTGCTATGGTTTATGTCTACATGTTCCCCCAAGCCTTGTGTGCTCATAGGGGGACTTTGGGGAGGTGACTGGATCATGGGGCTGTGATACGTATTGGTGGCTTGGTCTGCCGATGAGTTTATAGTCTAGTGTGGTGTTGGGAGGTGAGTCCTGGTCAGAGGAGGAGGTCATTGTGGGCATGGCCTGGAAGGGTGAATATCTCTGCCTCCTCTGTTGATCTCTCTCTCTGCTTCCCAAGTCCATGTCATGTTCAGATGTCCTCCGCCATGCCTCCCTGCCTTGGAGTCAGCCAACTGTGGACTGAAACCTCTACAAACTGTGAGCCAAATAAACCTCTCCTCCTTTAAGTTGTGTGTGTTGTCTTGTGTCTCAGTGATGAGAAAGTAACTAAGACAACAATGCCACGTAAATAGTCATTATGTTGGATTGCTTAGGGAATAATGACAAGAAAAAAGCCTATCGCTGTTCCACACAGATGCACTTTAAAAAATATATATTTTTTACCCACCATTGTTTGAATCCTTATTGAGGAACCAATAAATACAGGAAGCTAAGTGTAAGCACACGTGTGCACACATGCAAAGACCGTGATGGCACACACCTTCCCACATCGCCTGAGGCCACCTGAGTATCTCCAGAGCCCGACGGCCCAGGTGCAAAAGCTGTATCATGCCCCAGAAACGTGGCCTAGTTTTCTGCCTTGCTACAGGGCTGCCAACTACTTGTTCCCAAATCACAGCAGAGCTGGAACCCCTCTTCCGCCTTAGGTATAGACTCTGTCCCCATAGTGGGATTCAAGGACCTTCTTGCCTTAAAATCACACAAGGCCAATTTCCAAGCAGAGGCAGCAAAGGATTAAACCAGGTGCACAGTTCTTCCAGATGTGGAACCCTGGGCCCTTCGTCCCAGGAATCTGCCCTGCCACTCAATCGTCTTGCACCTTGGAGTCAGGGTGCTGCATGGAGGAGGATGTGGAATGCTGTCCTCTGCCCCAGCTCCCTCAGGACTGGATGATGGAGGAGAGGAGATCAACCAGGCTGGGCTGAGGGTGCGGAATGGAGGAATAAATGTGGCATCTCTCATGGAGGAGGCCCTGGCCACATAGCAGAAGTTGGGCGAGCATGAACACCAAACTTGGCAGACAATGAGATTGAGCCGGGACTGGAGAGGGCCTTTAGCGACACAAAGAGGTATCTAAATCCATTTCCATAGGCAGTGGGGGAAACTGAAGAGTTTTGAGCAAGATTCCAACTTGGTAGAGACTCAAGACTAGAAAGAAAGGCCCTGGATGACAAACGCTCTGAGGTTTTGAATCTGAGTAAATACCCACTCAGAAATCATCATCAAAAGCAGTCTGATGCCTTTCTCCAGTTCTGCGAATGTTATATCACCAATCTGCTGAACAAGCACCCTAGGAGTGATGCTGTCATTCTCACTTGACTTAGCACCAGGAGACATACACCCCCTCTTTCTGTGGGGGACTGGGGCTAGAACCCAAGGCCTTTGCACTGAGCTATATCCCCAGCCAGCCCTTCTTAAAAGTTCTTATTTTTGAAACAGGGTGCCTTGCTAAGTTACTAAGTCGCCAAGCCCATTTTTCAATCTGCCTAACTGAGTCTTCCAGAGCTGTGGGATTAGAGACATGCACCACCACACATAGCTCATACTATCCTTTTTGTCTCTTTTTAAAAAAATAATTTGAGGGCTGGGATTTAGCTCAGCGGTCCTGCCGTCTGCTTTACAGGTGCAAGGACCCAAGTTCGATCCCTGGTACCAATAATAATAAAATAATAATAATTCAAGAAATTATAAAAAATGTCTACACTTTTCATACATGTACTTTCTTCATTAGTGAAATGCCTGGCTAGGATTTAATGGTTTTAATTTTAATTTATTTATTATTTGGGTTTTTAGATGGGGTCTCATACATAGTCCTGGCTGGCCTCAACCTGTAATTTTCCTGCCTCAGTCTCCTGAGTGCTGGGATTACAAGTAAGGGCTGCTACACCTTGCTTGATGACCTTTTCAATATGGCCTCAAATTGCTGTAAGCGATTTTTTTCCTAGAGTATTTTTAGGATTGTAGTTCTAGCTGTGGGTGTCGATGTAGTTCTAGGTCAAGTCCTCCATCAACCCACACTGAGCCCTAACAGGCTGTGCAATCTGAGCCTAATTAGGCCCCTGGATAAAATGCTGAAGTGATCAGTTCTGTGTCCCTTTATTTCCTTCTCACCAGACAGCATGCATATCTCTCTGTGACTGTCCCTTTCTCCTACAGACCTGTGACCAAGTGACAGACATTCTACCCCAAACTACTGCAACAAGACCTTAAACTTAACTATGTTATTTGACTCAGCTGTTAAATTGGAGCTTTTGCTTAAAATGCACACAGAACATGGTGGCCCTTACCTATACTCTTGAAGGCTGAGGCTGGAGGATTTCAAATTTGTGCCTAACCTGGGCAACTTAGCAATTTAGTGAGAACCTGGTGTTCAGTGTGAAAGCCCTAGGTTTATTCCCCAGTACCACAAAACAAACAAACAAACAAAAAACCCAAGCAAACAAATGCATGTAGGGAGCCTGAGGATCTTTTGGGTTTCATGTTTCAATGAAACATTCCAACTACTATTACAACTATTATGATTTTTGAAACTGGAACAATCCAAACCCTGCTAATTTCCTTTAACTCTCCTTTCTTTCCCAACTACTTTCTTTTCATCCTTTATTCTATCTTTGAAGCAGAAAAAAAGAAAATCATTATTTAGAAAGTTTCCATTCCTGGAAGAACAGCAAAACCTACGTACTTTGAAAGATTAGTAGGGCACAGTGTATGAAAGATCAGAGCTCAAAAACAAAAATAGTTCTCCAAACCCCTGGACAAAAGAAATTAAGATTGCACTACGATCAAACTAAATGAAGTTACAGTGTAATAAGTAAAATTTGAATGTCAGACATTTTTTTTCTTGTTCCTGTGCTTTTTGTTCTGATGGGTAACTTAGGTGCTGGACTCTAAATTAAATTTGTCAGAATTACTGGGTATTAAGAAGTTGCTTGACGAGCAACTGCACAATTGATTGATATACATTCTGGATCTCATTTCTAGTTACCCATAAAAAAGCAGAAACAAACACTTTTTTTTTTTTTTTTG
>NW_022900928.1:97126233-97175981 GCF_012274545.1 Fukomys damarensis | reverse complement strand
GAGGGGGTGAAGGGAGGGCAGAGGTAAGGGGAAAAAATGAGAATCAAGACTTGTCATGTAGAGGTACAAGATCCCAACAATGAATGTAACTGTACCGTATCCCTAAAATGTACCAATAAACTCAATTAAAGCTGAAAAAAAATTGTACATTAAAAAAAAAAAAGCAGAAACAGCTGGGCATGGTGGTGCATACCTATGATCCCAGCACTCATGAGTTTAAAGTACAAGTTCAAGGCCAGTCTGAAGTACAAAGTGAGTTCAAGGCCAGCCTGAATTACACAGTGAGATCCTATCTCAAAATACAAACAAACAAACAAACACAGCTGCAGAAACAGATGAACACTAACAATGACCTAACATGATGGAAACTTTGTGTTGTTCTCACTACACAGCCTGGTGTGTGTGGGTGATTCAGGGACCCAGGCCTCGCCCCTTTGGGAGTGGGAGCCCTGGAGTCTTTCCCTTCCAGCTGAGAGATGGGAGGAGGGGTCGGAAGATCCCTTGAGACGATTTCCATGGGCCAGGCCCAGGAATGGTGTCCTATCTTCTGTCCACACTCTGTGGCCAGCACTTGGGTGATGTGGTTAACCTGACCACAGAAGGGGCTGGGGAATGATTAAATAGGATACAGCTCCTCAAAATAATGAACTGGAGTTATTCGCATTGTCCAAGAGGAAATGTCCGCAATGTATTAGTAAGTGAGTATGTTTCAGAGTACAGTGCGTTTGCATAATATTTATTAAAAAATACAAAACTCCATAACTGCCTGTCTGTCTTTGCATAATCCTAGTGAAAGGCACAGGAAGATGAAATACCCCAGGCCCCACCTAGTATCTACTGCTACAGAGGCGGGGATGGAGATATTGGCAGAAATGGAAGACTACTAGCTTTTTGCTTTTCATGTCTTGGGGCTGAGATTTCTTTCCATTTCTAATAATGATTACATACTTTGGGGTTTTAAAACTTAAGGGTGATTTTAAATTACCAAAACAAAGTATTTTATAATGATACATGGGTGGAAACCTTCACAAAATGAAATTCAAAAAAGAAGTGGAGAGGAAGAATCTACACTGTAATATTTGATTCTCTGGGAAGATACTTTTCAAAGCGGAGCAGGGCCGGGCGTGGTGGCACACGCCTGTAATCCCAGCACTCAGGAGGCTGAGGCAGGAGGATCGCTGTGAGTTCAAAACCAGCCTGGCCTACATAGTGAGTTCCAGGTCAGTCTCAACTACATAGTGAGACCCTGTCTCAAAAAACAAAAAAAAAGTGGAGCAGGGCCTGCATGTGCATGAGGCTTTACCCTAAAGAAGGTGTGCCTCACCCTCCTCATTCTGTGCTTAGCTTAATATCTCCTCATTAGAAATTTAGCTATTGGGCCGGGATTTAGCTCAGTGGTTCCACCACCTGCCTCACAAGTGTAAGGACCTGAGTTCGATCTCTGGTATGGGGGGTTGGGGGAGTTGGGGGGGATTTAGTTATCAGTTTCATGCACATCAGAAGTGCCTGCACCTAAATATTTGGACCCTAGAAGTATCCTCTCTCTCTTTCTCCCCCCCACTTTAGTTAATTATTACATTAATATTCTGATTTCAATAGAAAAAACAAAGCTACTTTGTGCTTGGTTGGAGTAGGTCAGCTCCTTACACTGTGACGACTCTTGGGTAAACTTAATCAATAGACTTAACCATTACTATGCGCTGAGTCCTGGACCCCTGGATCCACAAGATTCTTCTAAAATACAGCCCCCTTCAGCTGGGTGTAGTGGTACAGGCCTGGAGTCCCACCGCTTGGGAGGCTGAGTCAGGAGGATTGCAGTGAGTTTGAGCCCAGCCTGGACTATATAGTAAGTTCAAGGTCAGCCTGGACTACATAGAGAGACCCCATCTCAAAAAAATAAAAGTTAAAAAAGATTCCACCCTCTCAACACTGAAGAGACATTTGGCCTTAGCTTTAATCTGCTTGGTGGTTTGTTTTCTGGCCTGTGTCATTATCCACTTTCTGGTCTGTATTCTCCCTGTGAGTCTCAGAGATTAAAAACCCTGCCTTTAGAGTCAAGTCTCCTTTAGAATTTGGCCTGGAAACTGGGTATGGAGTGTTGGCGGTAAACACACACATGTGTGCGCGTGCACACACGTACACAGAGTGATGAGCTCCAGGTGGTTATTCTGTGAAGCAAAGTGGGGTGAATGGTTAGCCAGGCCCCTTCAGTGGCCGGGGACATAGGCAGTGACAAGAATCAGATAGATGCTCCTTCTATTTTGGTAGCTGTGGGTGCTTGAGTTTGTTTGTGGTCTGTCTTTGGCTCTCAGGTCAATTCTGCTGTGAAGGATGAATTAGGGAGGAGGGTAGAGCTCCCTTTCACCCTCTGCTCCAAAAGAGATTTCTTGGAAAGACCTTTTTTAAGTTGTAAGCGCTGTTTAGCATTATTGGAGGCCCAGATAAGAAAACATCAATAGAAAGCAAAGCAAAATGGTGAGGAAAAGGAGAATGATAAGGAGGCAAGGACATTATCTGACTCACACCAAGGCGGTTGTATGGGTTATTTGTCTGCAGCCTGCCTGGCTCATGGCTAAGTAGGCAAGATGCTCAGGCCAGATTGCCAGTTTCTAGACATACAATTGAATGGTTATCTGCTACATGAATGGTTTTAACCAAAAATAGTAGAACAACAGTATAAAACACTCCTCCAGAAATTCTAATAGTCATTCATACAATTTAAAGTATTCATTGATCACCTACTATTTATTCTGTGGCATACAACTGTGAAACCTTTGTCTCATGATTTTGTAGTCATAAGCAAGACTCAGAAAGAAACAAAACACAGCAAAACAACTAAGTGCAGTATGTGATAGAGGCCAAATGAAAAATTCTTACTATAAATTCTATTGACTTTTGGGAGAAGGCTCAATCACATTCTGCTGAAATAGCCAAGGAAAGCGAAGTTTTGGAGCCAAATATTCAGGGATGGATTTGATTTAGATGAGCAGAGAGAAAAGGGAAGCCATCTGACCCAAGATGAGCTCTCATAGTAACAAGGACATTTGCATAGTGCTTTACAGTTTGCAGAGCTTCCTGCCCCCTGATGCGGAGGGGAAAAGCGAGTACCAAGTGCTGAGACCAATCTGACGGGAGCAGAAAGCAATCATCCCTCCTTTTCCCCCTCTCTCCTATCTTTTCTTTTCCATCAGGGTTCATGGTTTCATATTGACTTGCTAATCCAAAGCCTTTTTATAGGGGCTTTCTCTACAAAGAAGAGCCAAAGAGAGCTGGGGTGGGGAGGGCTGTATTTCTGAAAGAAAATCATCTTACTTAACGCCTCTGTGTGCGCAAGTGTGTGTGTGTGTGTGTGTGTGTGTGCGCGCGCGCGTGCACGAGCATGCACACATGTCTACTGACAGTTAGCATAGGGAGACTTTTCTATGTGAGGTGAACAAGACATTTTTTGTTTTGTGACCCCCAGACTAAATACCTCTTGGATTTGAAGGACTCCCTTTCCAACTGAGCCTTACTTCTCATCCCTTTTCAACTTGAATCTGTCCGTCGTCTCGTGTCCCGTTCCCCCCACCCCGCCCTGTTTCCTGGCCGTTTTGCTTTCACACTTCTCCTGCCTGTCTGGCCTCCTCTGTCTGCCTGACGGCCCCCCACCACCTTTCATTCTCAGGCCAAGCCCCGCTCCTGCAGGAGCTCTTCTTCAGCTCTGAGAGGGTTGTCTGCCTCTCTCTCCACTGCTGCGGTGCTGCTTAATACTTGGAGGGAGGTTGTAACATATCCCGTGGAGAATGCAACAAATCCCTGGAGTCCTGGACGCACACACACACACACACATATGTGTTTAATTTCAAGGGACTCGTGTTCCTCTGCAAACATTGCTTTTCTAAGTCACCGTTGTTTGGTACAAGCCATATACTTCAAGGCTTTAAAATATACTTTTATAGTATTTGTGTAACATATGTCTTCATACCTGGGCTAACCATGAAGGTAAAGCGGTTTTAGACACTTTTGGTAGCCTTCATAGAAAGTGGTACAATGCAGAGCACATAGGAGAATTTAATTTTTAAAAATGACTGGATAAACATATGATGGTACATCCATACAATGGAACATCATTTATTGATCAAAATAAATGAGATATCAGGTTGCAGAAGACAGGAAGAGAATTTAAATGCATACCGCTAAGTGAAAGAACCAATCTGAACAGGCCACACACTGCAGGACTCTAATTATGACACTGGGAAGAGGCAAGACTTCAGGGACATCAACAAGATCTATGGTCACAGGGATGGGGTGGAGGAGGGCATTAGTAGGTGGAGGCGGTGAAACTGTCGCCAGTGTTTTGGAATGGATCTACATCATTACCCATTTGTCAAAACTCATAGGATGTACAACACAAAGACGGAGCTAAACCACAGACCTTGGTCAAAATAACAATATTTTAACTTTGGTTCATCAATTATAACAAATTCACCACACTGATGCAAGATACTAATGAGGAAGATGGGCGTGGTGGCAAATGCCTATAATCCCAGTATTTGGGAGGCTGAAGCAGGAGGATCACTACAAGTTCAAGGCCAGCCTGAACTACATAGCAATACCCTGTCTCAAAAAAAAAAAAAGAGGTCTATGAATTTAAAAATAAGGATTTTGACCACAGTCTCTAGTGACTTCTAGTGACTACTGGGATAAGAATATGCTATATCTTAATGCAGTGTGTGTAGTTTAGCTTTTTAAAGTTGTACCCACATTGTCAAACTTGCTACTTGGCATCAAATCAGCACAATCCAGCATTTTAAAATAAACTAATTGAATGAGTAAAGATATGTTCCCATGGTATATAGATTTGGTCCAATCCCAATGTCAAGGAAAAATTCAACATTTAATGCAAAAATTTCAACATGAAAAAAATTCATTAAAATATCATTAGTGAGTCTTACCATGAGTAGAAAGAAGGTTTATATAGATGATGTTGCCATGTAAAACAGTTCTTTCTTCTTGGTCTGTTCTTATATTCTTAACAGAAGCTTTGAGGAAAAGCCATATCTACCTGGAATGAAATGAACATTTGGAGCCACAAAAAAATCAGCTTAGTGAGTAATAGCACCAAGTTCATCGACATGTTTTCAACTTTGAAAGAATATAATTAGGATGGCTGATCAGGAAGCTTCTCCCCTGTGGTTACACCTGAATTGATTACAGTCTGCCTCGAAATCCAGAGGTTTTGCATCTGCAGATTCAACCAATCAAGGATCCAAAATATTCTCTCACAATTGCCTCTGTACTAAACCTGTACATTGTCTTATCCCCTAAACAATACATGTACCAACTGTTTGCATAGCACTTACACTGAATTAGGTATCGTGAGCAATCTAGAGGTGACCTAAGGTATACAAGAGGAGGTACATGGATTCTAGGCAAACACTACCCTATTTTATAAAAGGTACTTGAGCATCTGCAGACTTGGGGATCTGCAGGGATCCTGGTACTAACACCCAAGTATACTGAGGAATGAGGACTGTGAGGTCAGGCAGGGATTTGGCCATAGTATTAGCCACTGTGAAGACTCACTGATCCTCACACACAGCCATATTGTTTGGTTATTAGGATGGCTGAATTAATCTGGGAGTGGTGGTACACAGACTCTGGGAGGCTGAGACAGGAAGATTGCAAGTTCAAGCCCTGCCTCAGTACTTTAGCAATTTAGTGAGACCTTGTTAATAAAGGGGATGGTGGCTGAGGATGTAGCTCAAAATGAAACAAATGTGTAAAAGGCTGAATACCAAAGTCCATTATTGTGTCCATCTTAACAAATTAACTCACCTGGTTGCAAGATAGTGAGATGGGGAAAAGGAAAGCTTTTTTTCCCCTCTACTCTGTTAACCTCCCCTGCCCCTGGCAAGCAAATCTTACCAACTCTTTACCTTCCTGCAAACTCTGGATTTGGGAAGTAGAGAAGACGGAAGAGTCAGGTATAGGGTTCATAAACAAAGGCTTGCAGGGGCAGGCACTGCTAGTCACCCTGAAGTGTCCACTCACAGTTGAGCAGACGAGGTTTAAACTCCTCGAAGGGGCCAGGCTGGTTTTACCATCCCACCCTGGCCCCAGCCATTGATCTGGCCACAAGAAGCATTCATTCGATTCCCTGCTCTACTTTCTTGAATAATGACCAAAGAATGTTTACCAAATCACGCAGAGCTGATCGCTCCAGCTCTTCTTGGAACACTCATGCTACACATTCCAAGTGCTTAGCCTGGGGTCGCCATTGTGTACACACAATAAATCTTAGTTTATCAAGAATCTGGGCAGTCAGGAAGCTCAGATGACACCATTTTTTTTTTTAAACCAACAGAAGTCAGGGAGGGCAGTCATTGCTGGGACAATGAGATTCAAGAATCTCTGAGCTCCAGAGGAGAGAAGATGGGTGAAGCAGAGAAATGGAGACAAAATCCAACAAGCCAAAGGGGAGAGAGAGAGATGGGTGAGGCAAGATGAGCAGAATGCATGAAACAGGAGGAAGAAATGGAAGCTAGGGCAGTGGGGGCTGAAGCAAGTAGGGAGGATGGAGGGGACGCTTGATGGGCAGGGTCAGGTTTTGCTGTGCTGAAAACAGAGGAGCCAGGTCTTCTGTCCCCAAGCCACACTCTAAACTGCCTACCATATGGCTTCTGAGGGACGCAGGGGAAGCATGACCAGCATACAAAATGCCAGTCAGTGGCACTGACATTGGAAAATCATATCTGTGTAGGCTCTGAGAAGTGTGGAAATAGCAACTTTCCAGGCAGGAGATCAGTGTCTCTGTACATTTCATTATATCGAAGTTCAAAGAGGGTGTTTTTTCCAAAACCTTGGTAGCTCTGTTTGATATGAAGTTGTTTTGTATAAACAATAATTCACATTCCTGAAGCCTGACAAAAACTTGAAGGAAACTTCTGAATGTTTGAATTTTCAAAGAAAGATTATGTGGAGTGTGGTTGAGCAGAAAGAGCAGTTTAAGTGTTAAGTGAGTGTTACTATATCCTAACTTTTTATAGATTGGTTTTTAAAAATTTGTATTAGTACATAATGATTACATAATATTTTGCCATTCATCATGGGGAGCTGGTACGACGGGTACATAGCACATTTTAATTTCTTTTACTTCCCTTTCTTTGAAGATTTTGAGTCCATGTCGATCAATAGAATTACTCTCAGCGACCTAGGATGTGGTCCGGTGCCCAGCCAGGGTGGACCTCAGGTCTTATTTCTGACCCTCTGAGAACAACTGCCTGCCGTACACTTCCACCCTGAGGCCCCCCCGCTGATGTCCTGAAACCTTGCCAATACTGGCCTCCGCCGTGGCTCCTGCTCTTTTCTCAGATAACAGGCCCGGCCCTTCCCTGTGTTCCCCTTTGATTCTCTCTTCTTCACCTCCATGGGCTGCCAAGTTTGTCTTCAAAATATCTTTCAGTCCCTTCCTTGCCATCCTCACTACCCTTTAATTAAACCCCGGTCTTCATTTACTGAGCTCCCTTTCCACTTGACTCGGCCTATGGCAGCCAGCGCATGCGCCCTGGAACAGTTTCCTTACGGCTGCCTCTGCTTGGCCACAGTCCTAGCATCTGCAAGGTCTCCTTGTTCCTGATGGCAGCAAACCTGGCCCACCCAACATCGCTCATGTTCAAGCCCTATTACCCCCTCACCACATCCCCTTCTCCAACAGGCAGCTTCCCCTTCCAAAATTTGCTGATCAGCTTCTGTTCCTCTTTCCCCTTTGAGCAATCCACCAGCAAGTCCGGCAGAATTCAACCCAAGTCATTAACCTGTCCTCTTCATCCCCATGGTCACCACCTTCGTCCAGACCAACCCCATCTCCCCCGGAGACTGCAGCCCCCTCCCGCGTTCCTCTCTGCCCTCTCCAATCTACACTGCACAAAGTGGCCCAGCAGTGATCTTTAAAAATACAAATCCTGCATTAAAAAAAAAAAAAGAAAAAAGAATAAAAGCTCTCCACCCAAATGGCATATTGAAATTTAAGGTGAAATCTCCAATCCTTGCCTTAGTCTCCAAGGTCCTCCCAGTATTAGCCTCTGCCTCCCCCCACCCAGACCTTGGCCTGCGGGCCACACTGTCCCAGCCTCTGCAGGCTGTCACTTGGCCAGAGATATTTCTGGCCCCTGCAGACACCTCTCAACTCATGGGCCTTGCCCTAAATGCCTTCAGAAGAGCCCTGCTTCACTTCCCTAAGCACCAATATTCTTCCTTCCCACCGTTTTTCTAACACCATCTTTAGTTCTGTGGAGCATTTTAATCACTATTTACAACTATTTTTCTGGTTTCCTGTGCCTTGTCTATCTTCCCATTCTGAACCATGTTTATCTTGGTAGCCATCATTTCTCCAGCCCAGTGATCAGTGTACATTATTACCGTAGTTGTTATAATTGCTTTTTTATCATTGTTTCTCAACGATTCCAGACTTTTCAGAAGATTATCCTTCCTTCTCCCTGAGGGTGCCTATGCCCTTCTTATATCTTCTCTCATCTCCTCTGGCATCCTGGTTGTCCTAAAAAAAGTGGGGCTTTTTTGTTTCTGTTTTTGCTTTTTTGGTACCGGGGATCAAACTCCAGTCCTTGTGCTTGCAAGGCAGGTGGCAGAACCACTGAGCTAAAGCCCCAGCCCTGGTTTTATTGTGGTTCTTGTTTGTTTGTTTGTTTGTTTGTTTGAGACAGGGTATCACCAAGTTTCCCAGCCTGTTCTTGAACTTGTGATCCTCCTCCCTTAGCCTCTTGAGGGCTGGGATCATAGGTTTGCACCTCTATACCTAGTCCCGACTCTCCTAAATTTTTAATCTTTTCCCACTGATTGCTTAAATCTTCTTTAACATTTAAAAGCCCCATCTGACTCAATTCAGTCTTTTCCCTTTGTATTACTAACCTGTGCAGGAGTAATTTACATCTCACTGTATTTTATCACTCCCATTTATTTCTTCTCAACTTCTTTCTATCAGTTGTTTATTTTCAGGTTTTAGGCAGTTTCAAAAATCATCTCTTTCCTACCGCTACTTTCTGAAGCACTCTCCCCTCTGTCTCCATTATACTCCATCATCTTCATAGTTCCTGCTCTTCCTCTCCCCACACCATTTTTCATCCATCTGTGCCTTGATTTCCCCCTTTGCTCCATCCTCAGCCCACTGTTTTCCTCCTTGGTGGCCACACACACTCCAACTTTTTGCTGCCAGCCACATGCATGTGTCTGGTACAGGGCCCCTGCCCAGATGTCTCCAAGGCTGACTCCAGTTTTCTGCTAGATGTTTCCAGCCAAAGGTCTCCCAGGCTGGAAGCCACCAGAGCCTCCTTTTCTCAGGAGGTGTGTCGCTCAGGGTGGGTCTGTTAACTCTCTAGCTAAACAATCCTCCCTGATTGCATTAAGATGATCACATCTCTCCTAAAGTCCTTTGAAATCTCCAGCCCATTGTCCCAACAGAGTCTCAAAGGCCATCCAGAATGTGCTGTCTTTTTTTGTTTGTTTGTTTGTTTGTTTTGAGGCAGGGTCTCACTGTGTAGTTGAGATTGATCTGGAACTCACTGTGTAGCTCAGGCTGGTCTCCAACTCACAGCAATCCTCCTGCCTCAGCTTCCTGAGTGCTGGGATTACAGGCTTGCACCACCACCCCTGGCATAGAATGTGCTCTCTTGACCTTGGCTGTCCCTCCTCCTTGCCACATTTGCTTCCCAGTTTTCTGCAGTTTAAAGTCCCCTGTCTTTATCCTGCATGGCCTTGCCCCTACCTATGGCAAATGGTTTTTCTGTAGTCTGGGGATCATCCCTGCTCTGAGTGTTTGCTGACTTCTGTGGCATAAATCCACCCATCCATCAAAGTACTAACACGAATGTGGTGAACAGGAGTCGAAAGAGATGGGCACTACCCACCGTTAGACAGAATTCCATTATGCTTAGCCAACAGACCTTAAAAACCCATTCAAGGGCAGAGATAATGGTAAAGTGGAGTAAAATAATTAAGAAGTTATACATTTTTAGTATTTATTCTATTTATTTTTAGTATGATTCATTTAATTGCAAAGATCGATTTTAATTTTTAACAATGGCCATATTTAACAAGCAGCTGGCAAGATCCCGAACGTTCAGCAATCAGTCTTCTGGAGCCGGTCCCAGGCAGCTCCACGGCAGGCGCACCCGTCCACAGAGATCCCTTTTGCCCACAGATGTCGGTCAGTGCTTATTCTGTACTGAGTAAGGTTGAGTTTCGTGACAAGGGTGACGACTTATGACCTGGGTGTACTTCATCCAACCTCACGCCAGCTTGGCTCTGCTCATACTGGGAACGCGCCGCTATCCCACTCCGTGCTCTTCTCACCGCACTGCCAAGAGCTGCTTCGCACCTGTCTCCCACGGATTCTCAGGGCTTTCTGTGTCTCATTCATCTCTGTAATCCCAACAGCACGCCTGCCATGCACAAGTGATGCTCAGTGAAATGTTTTTAAAGAGCTGACGATTCCCTTCCTCATCTATCTCTATTCCTAATCATTCTGGGAAGTGCTGTTGGCTGCATGCATGGTAGACCAAGTGACCCGAGCGTCTGTGAGTATGAATAGTTTATTCCTATCTATTTGGGGTGGGAAGGGTGTGTTCTCCCATCTGGTCCCCAGACATGGGGTCTCCATGCCCATGGCTGTCGTGGCTCATGTGTCTATAAAATGCCAATTCACCCCTGTGGGGCAGTAAAGATGTTAGGGCTCTACTGAGAGATGGAGTCAATACAATGGATGGATGGATGAGAGGGGATTTATTAGGAGAATTGACTCACGCAATTATGAAGGCTAAGCTGTCCCATGACAGGCGACCTGTAACCGGGAGTCCCAAGGATGCTGGTAGGGTGGCTTAATCTAAGTCTGAAGGTCTCAGAACCAGAGAAGCCAAAGGCTTAACTCTCAGAAAAGACCAACAGCCTGAGAAATGGTGCATCGGTGGATCATGGGAGAAGCAGTACAAGTCCCGGAGTCCAGAGAGCTTGGAGTTCTAATGTTCCAAGGCTGGAGAAAAAGGACATCCTATCTTCAGAAGTGATAGCAAGCACATTTAACTTCTCTCAGCCTTTTTGTTCTATCCAGGCCCCCAGCCAATTGGATGGTGCCCACCCTTCCCAAGGGCAGATCTTCCCCATCTGTCTATTAACTCATATATCAGTCTCCTCTGGAAACTGAACAGACACACCCAAAAACAATTCTTTACCAGCTCTCTAGGAATCTGCTATGGCTTGTATCTAGATGTTCCCCCAAAGCCTCATGCACCCATTGATGGGGCTTTTGGGAGGTGGCTGGATCATGGGTGCATGATACTGGGATTAAGGGTATGCAGTACTAGATTAGCGGCTGATTGGTTTAGCAGAGTTCTGAATGTGGATAATGGCAAAGCCCAGCCTGAGTGTGGGTGGCACCATCCTAATAGGCTTATAGCCTGGATGGGTTAAAAGAGAAAGGAAGACTCACTGTTGCTGCCTTCCTGCCTACCCCACTATGGACTGTTTTTCCTCTGCCATGCTTTGGTGCCAGGTGACTATGGACTAAAACCTCTGCAAAGTGTGAGCTAATGTAAACTTCCCTCCTTTAATTTGTGAGTATTGGGTATTTTGTACCAGCAATGAAAAAGTAATTAAGACAGAATCCCTAATCCAGTCAAGCCTAAAATTAACCATCACAGTGCTCATTTGTGACAGTTATACATTGATGTTACACCGTTCCCTAAGTCCCGACCTGATCTTTTATACTGAATGAAAATTAACACCCCAAGTCATCATTCTGACTGACAGAAAATTAGAGTAGCCCACCAGAAAGAGTTCTCTGTTGGCCAGAACAAAACAGACTGGACATCCTTATGTGACAGGTGCTGTATTAACCATGGGGATGAATCGATGGAAAAGAATTAAAAAATGTGCTCATGATATTTTTTTGTGTTTTTTCAACAGGATGCTTGTCATTTTTAATGACCAAAGACTCTAATTTCTAAGCCTTTTTGGAGTAGCTCATATTTTTATAGCCAATTAGCTGTACAGGCTCTTCGTAGAGCACCCATTTTGTCATCCATCTACACAACTGTAGCTCAAATCTCACTCACAAGGAGTGGCAATGCATGCTCTAGAATTATTTTGTACTTCACTGGGATGACTTGTTTATATAACAGAATCTTTTTGTTTTCCAAGAAGATTCAACAGTTCCATTAAGCAACAGCAAAAGTATCCATCACTTCTCTAGAGCAGATTTCAATCTTCACAAGATTTATATTTCACAAATAAATATTTAAAAGCAAATCATAACAGAGTTGAAACCAACAATATCACATATCCCCAAACTATGCCGGTTAGTCTGGGTCCATATCTTTTAGAAATTGTATGTTACTGAAACCCGAGAGAGGGAGGGAGGGAGAGACGGGGCAGGGGCTGTCTTTCAGATTCCATCTACACATACATCAGTCTGAAAAGCAAACTCCAAAGACTGAGGTCACTCAGATGTAATTCAATTAATCAAATTCAGATTTAATTCAGATTCAAGTAGGTAGAATTTGAAAGAGCTTAATTTTGGCTCGGATTCAACTTGAAAAATGTTGAGATACCTCTAAATCTCCTTTCGTAGGGAGATTTCTTGCTTATGATGAGTGCATATCTGTATGTATGCTGTACACATGACCACTCTGTCACTTTGATAATGGGTTACATTTTTGATGCGTAGACATTTCCTGAGAATCTAAGATTTATGGGCAAAAGTGTGGCATAGATGAGAATGATGAGCTGTGCTTCACAATCACCTGAAAGCCAAATTCTCCCCATTGAAGGACAAAATAGTACGTACAGTGCCTTCTTCATCTGTCCTTGAGATTTTGCTCAGGACAGTTATCTGCATCTGAACTTGATGGTTCTGGACTAGAAATGATTCCATGGCATAACTGAGTCTCTTGGAAAGGGACACAGTGGAACTAACTTCTGGAATCAAAGTGTAGACATGGTATAAAGACTCAATAACAGATGTTAAAAGGAAAAAAGAAGGCTGAGAAGAAAAATACTGAAAGGACTCTATACTCTCACAAGAACCACATGAATACTTAACTCTACAGATGGAAATTGCCAAGGATTTTTGATGAGGGATACTTCCTGGACATTTATGAGACTGCTGCGCTGCCTGCTGTGCTAAGAAGATAGTGGCATTTCCTGGACATTTGAAGCAGACCTGACTGCTTTCTAATACTTCCAATGGCACGGGGTAGATTCTATTAAAGATGAGAAATGCTTCTTTAAAATGGGCAAGGCCTGAATTGGCCAATGTGACAGTGACTCTGGCTAGGTGAGATATTCCTACCCTGTACTTCCTGGCCAGTATCTTTTAGAGAAATTGCTTTTCATACATTTTAGATGTGTGCGGGAACAGATGGCTGAGACACAGCAATGGTCATAAATCTGGAACCAGTAGTTTCCAGCTCCGAAATTCAAGGCCCTCAAATGCTGGCCTTGGCACAAGTGGCATTCATGTCAGAGAATAGTCTTCCACAGGTGGGAATTTAGTATCTTCCGTGTCTTTCTTAGTGCCATCCTTGAAAAGCAGCCATGTGCAGAAATGTTAAAACAGCTCTCTTCTTCCTGTGCATCAGAAAGGGCTGAGTGGAATGTCTTTCCAAAGCAGAGAAATTTAGGGTGAAATGTTCCACATTTTGTGGTCAAGATTGAATTTCTATTAACCAAACATGCACAAATGTGGGGAGATGGTGTTGACCCCATATTGTTGGGGTGAATTTCTCAGGCACAGGTAGAGGAACAAACACCCCCAGTGCACATATCAGACACCCTCCTATCAGATGCTTTGACCCAATCCAAAAGACTCTAGAACTTTTATCCTGTTCTAAAAGTGATATACATTCATTTTATTTAGAAATTTAGGAAGGCCAGATGAACATAAGAAGAAAACTTCCTTTGCTTTGGCCAGGAGCACTTGCAGAAGAATCTCCTGCCCTATGTTGTATTCTGTGGACCAGGATCAAGTGACAAGACTCTTTGCAGAGACTGCGAAGAGTGGGAACTGAGTAGTGGGGGACAACATGAGCCTGAGGGACAAGGAAGAAGCAGAGGTGGGTAAATATATTCATCTCTCCACCTTCCCATTCCAGGATTTGGGGAAAGGGTGGAGAGCCCCGCCTTCCTGCACTGATAACATGGCACCCGGCTGGTTCCCGTGGAGAGTGGGTGATCACACAGTTTCACCTACAGAGCAGGGATGACTTCAAGGAACCTGTGGGTGCAGGGTCAGTCCTTTGTGGGAGGTGCCCATTGGGTTTGAAGAAGGACAGGGGAGAGTGTTCTGGAGCAGGCCTGGACCTATCCTGTCCAGGGTCCCAGGGACTTTTGACCTTGGCTTGCTGATGTCCTTTCAGAACATGCTGTGTAACTGCCACTGAGGGCCCTGCAGACACCTCTGCCACATGTAAGTCACTCCGCACTGCCATGGGACTGGTTGACTTCATGCTGGCCAAGAAAGCACAGCTCTGGTCCAGGGCTGATGAACTTTCCTGGTCTGCTGCACTCATTATGGCTCTGAAAAGCATTTAAGATGGAGGAGTTCATCCAGGTGCCTTAGGTTGATCCAAAAGTTTGGTTATTTTACATCCTGCCTGTTTGGAGTGATAACACCCAACAGAGATTTATGGACTGCAGTCACCCAAACTGTCCTCAGACACTCATTTGGGCGTCTGGATCCCACAAACTGTTTCTGTAATTATGTCACTGAAACCTCCTTACCTGTGGCTGTAGAATTCGGGCATTCTAGAACTCCGGGATTATGAACTTTCTAGATCTTCTTTATAGGAATGGTAAACACTGACAAACTCTTGATCCCATGATGACAGATACAGAATGTATACTCTTTGCCAGGAGCAGGTGTCAGGCAGAGTTGTGACACTGGGGCCCAGTCTCTGAAGTACCAGGAGTCTCTGAAGTACCAGGATGGGTGAGACTTGGGCAGGTGGAGCCTTCTACTCTTCAGGAGCAACAGTCTCTGTCACCGGTCTCAGCTGCACCTGGTTTGTCTGTCTGGCTCTCTTTGAATGGTGTTTCCGTGGATGGTTCATGTGGGCTCCCACACCTGCTGTGGGCCCTGTCTGGCCTGGAGGCAGCAAGCACCCCAGTGGCTTTGTTGGGAAGGTGATACATTCCGTGTGACGGCAGAGTCCTGTGGTGGAAACAGGCCAGGACACGAGCAGCTGGACTTCAAGGCTTGTCCTTGTCTCCTTTCAGTGACCAGCCAAGCAGGAGCGTAACTTCTCAGTCACAGGGAGACTGTCACAGCCTTGCCTGAAGCAAGGGACAGTTGTCACCATCGGAAGAAAGAAGGACGTGGAGGTCTCAGTACAGGGTAGGCATGAGAGTTCTGGGGCTTCCCTGATTTAGGGCTCTGGGGAAATGTGACATAGATCTTAAAGCCGAGCGACAAAGCTAAAGCTGCTTGATAAGGATGGGAGTTCCTTGGAACTGGATGATTTAAGAGAGGCCAGGCAGGCACCTTGGTGCCTGGGATGCCGCGAAGTCCAGACGTTTCCAATCCCGATGTTGGCACTGACCCGGAGTCTACGCAATATCCGCATTCTGTGTTCTTGACTTGGGTCTGAAGTCGCCATCACTGGTGGCTAGTTCCCCAAGCACAGGGTATCCACTTCATCCATTGTCCTCCCTGGGCCTCTGTCCTGAGCCTGTCCTTGTGTCTGCTCCATATAGTGTCCTGGCTGCCTGATGGTCTAGCAGCTCCTCCAACCCTGGCTGTGAGCCGAAGTCCCGTCTGAACCCAAACTCGTATCTGACCAGTGTCCAAACTTGTCAGGAAAAGGAGAGGTGTCTATACTACACTGACAAGAGATATGATGTGAATCTCAACTTTGCCGTTTGGTGATTCTGATGTAAAACAATGTGAATTTAAACACACGTTAGAGCAGGATGTTGTGATGCATGCCTGTAATCCCAGAACCCTGGGTAGCTGAGGCAGAGGTTCTCAAGTTTGAGTCCAACCTGGGCAATTTAGCAATTTAATGTGATCCTATCTCAAAATAAAATATTTAAAAATAGCTGGGAATGTAGTCCAGAGTGAAAATTCTGGGTTCAATACCCAGTACTGGGGGAGAGGGGATGTTAGGACTTGAGTTTGAGAAAAGAGTCTTCACTTTGCTGTGCCAAGGAAACGGAGAGAGAGAGAAAGAGAGAGGGGTATTTGTTCTGCTCTGCAAAGCAGCCCCCACGTGGCTCCCAGTCCTCACCTTGGCAATTTTCCTAGTTTCTAGGCAGCCTGACCAGGCAGACAGAATAATTTGGTCAATTCCACGGAGAGGCTACATCTTTTAAAATGATTGTTCTAATCAGCAGCTTATTCAAGAAAGCAAATGCAGTAAGTTAATACACCCCAAACTGACTCTGTTGGTAAACATCACCCGACTGTTTTCCTATTAATTTACCTTGGCAACACCTTCCCATCGTGCAGTTATGTGGGATTCCAGGCCCATATTTACTTCCATCCCACGCATACCTTATGTTACTTCATCTCCCACTACCTTATTGAGAGAAGGGACAGACTTCTTAGCTCCCACAGGACCTCAAATAATCCCAGTTGCCAGACATGGTGGCGCACAATCGTAATCTCATCACTTGGAAGGCTGAGGCAGGAGGATCGCTTTGAGTTCAAGGCCATCCTGGGCTACAATGTGAGTTCAAGGGCAGCCTGAACTACATAGCAAGACCCTGCCTCAAAAAATAAAAATCAAAAAACAAACCCTAGTGGGGCTTTCTCCATTTCTTCCTTTCCTTATGGTATTTCATTAGTTACATCTTTCATAGGAAACCCAGTTTGAGAACTGACTTTGCAGTTACTTCAAAAAACTGATATACTTAATAGAAAATTAACCAGGTGTTTGGATTATGGGAGCAAACTTCAATTTATTTCAGATGTTCCTGACAGCAGCCTATCTACCTTCACAACCTGAAGAGCATTATTGCCCCCTGGTGGCAGCTACCTAAAATACAGGCATACTGGCATTCATTCGTTCATTCAACAAACATTTTATGAACACACACCTACCTACCGAGTGATGTGCAATTACTTTTCTGGCCATGGAGGATATACTGCTGAATCAAATATAGATTGTCTTTCCTAAAGGTTTACATTTAGAGTATAAACAGTAGCAACGTCGATGGGTAGGATCGGGGTGCTGTGTCGGGACATAGATCGATACACCATCATCTCTGGGAGATCCTAGAGGTTTCTTTGAGGTGACGTCTACTGTGAGTCATGCAAATGCAAAGGAAAGATCCTGGCGTGTTAGGGAAGGGTGAGGAGATAGGTGGTCCGTGGCCTGTCCTCAGTACACAGATCAGCATAGGTCAGGAGGGTGCAGGGACCAATAAGGACAGGGGCGTGGCCAAGTGTTCTAGGTAGGAGAGCAAATATTTCTGCTTCCTGTTGTTATTTGGGGTGTGAAGGACTGAGCCCTGATTCACACAGGCACCACATTCTAGAAGGTCTACAGGTGGGCAGAAATGGAAAGGGCACATGGGCGCCTCCAGAGTCTCCAGGGGCCTAGGCAGCTCCCAGCAGCAAGACAAGAGTGGAGGCCTCCTGAGAGACAGGCAGGAAGACCAGTCTGAGGAGGTGCTATAGTTGAGGGGGCCAAAAATAGTCCAGATTCTTGTGTAAGATGAGGAAAGAACTGGCAAGTGTACACCTCAGAGTATGTGTAAGTAGCCACAAATATTAAAGATCACTTGATGGTAGCAGCAGAAACCGGCAGGACAAAGTGGGGAAAAAAGGGGACTCAAGGGCAAAGGAAGAAAAAAGGACTTCATAACTCAGGCTTCAAGCATCTAGGTGCCTCCCACTGTCTCTCTGGCTGGTGTCAGTAATCGATTTCCTTAGGATGATGCTGTGTTTATGGTTGAACAGGGAGAAGGGAAGTGGCTCACACAACCTCCCTGTTTCTAAGTGGGCTAGTGGGAGAGGTTGGCCCCTCTTCCTCCCCGACCCCAGAACTGTTTGCGGGGCTTTGTCTTTGGGAGAGACCTCAGCAGCTACCCTCCACCCTGCTCTGGTGGCTCATGTCCTGGGCAGGAGTTGTTTCATTGGGAATGTGCCTAGGATAGACCCCTATCTGTGACCCTGACCTAGAATGGTATATGTTCACATTACTCCTGGCTGACTCCACTTCCCAGCCTCCTTTGCAGTTAGGTGTGGCCATGAGTCTGACCAGACCAAGGCAGAGGGAGAGGATGTTTACACCACTTCCTGGCCTGTGTGTCGAACTCTTCCTTGCCTCATCCTTTTCTCTTTTCCCACATGCAAGCTGACTGTGGATGGTCCAGTGGGGGCATCTGAGATTTCACTACACAGTAAGATCACAGGATAGAAGGAACCTGAATCCCTGAATTACCCCGTGGAAGTTGCCCACCATTTTAGTTGTTTTCTTCACGGCTGGGACAATATACCTAAAAACTGAAACTTGAAGAAGGAGAAGTTTATTTTTGGCTCACAGTTTGGGGAGGTTTTAGTCCATAGTTGGCTGACTCCAAGGCAGGACAAACATGGCAGAGGAGAGCTGCTCTTGGCACAGCGGACAGGAAGCAGAGAGAATCAGGGGAGGAGCCAGGGAGGGAAGTAAACCTTCCAGGTCACGCCCACAGTGACCCACCTCTTCCCACCAGACTTCATCTCCTAACAGTAGGTCAGCTGCTGCAAGTCCCCCAGATCCAGTCATCTCCCCCAAATGCCCCTGTGATCACTGGAGGCTTTCAGGGGATATAAATCATAACGCCCTCTGAACCCTTGTGTTCGGACTGTGGTGTGAGTAAGAAATGAGTTTCTGTGGCATTAAGTCCTTCAGATCGGGAGCTCCATGTTAGGACACTGGTTCTTCTTCCCCACCGACCCAGTCCTTATTCCTGCATGGCCAATCTTGGGTGGAGATGGGGTCTGCTACCCAGGGATTGTCTCTCCTTGATGGCAGCTGCTGTAGAAACTTCTGACGGACATCCCATCTTCTGCATTATAATTTCTCATTCTTGGCTTTACACCTGTGTCACAGTGTCCTGTTTACCCTGTGGTGGGATGTCCAGGTGATGACGACCTGCAGAATACCACTAGTGGCCTCACTTTCAAGAGCTGTGGATTCTGAATTCTACTTTCTGGGCATGCAATCTGTAGGTCTCCTGGGTGTGTGGCCCACCACAGTGACAAGGAGGTGAAAAATGACTGTCCCAGTCATCAAGCACTAGCTTGATGAAACTTCCCAAATTTGCCTCCAGGCAGTCAGACCATCTGCTGACTCTGCAGGTTCACATACAGAACCAAATCTCTTCGTCCACATGTGGCCACATTCAGCCCTGAGGAGTGCCACGAGAGATTCGATAATAATTTAGAAAATGTCAACATCCGACAGCTGAGATCATGGGTGATAGAAATTGATAGTCTGAAATGTGAAGGAGATGGGATAGGCCATGTCTGATTAGTGACACCAAGGGCAGTTGCAGTCGAGAACATTGTCTCTTGCCTTGTGGTGACACATAACAGTTGGGATCTGAAAGATAGTGTCACTTTGGATCCCCTGCCGTGTGACGTGGGCAATAAGTGATGTTGATGTGCAGGTGTTAGATTATCATCTGATGAACTCCATATTGATTTTTAATAATGAAACCAGATGGGATACAGGTGGCTCAGTCTCATGGTACTCCCTTTTCCCCCTTGGAAGGAAGCTGTACATGTTTGCACATGGCCCATTGACTCTTAGATGTTCTGACCCCACTTTTGTCTCTTGCATCAGCCGGTCCTGCATACTCCCAGCCACGCCGGTCCTTGTCTTCACGTGTACCCAGCACAGTCCCAGCTCTCAGAACAAACTCAATGGATGATTGTTGAATGAATGAATGAACAAGAGCCTAAGAGGCTAACTGCTGTCTAGCAAAAGATTGTGGAGTTGAGAATGGGTGATGGATGAGTGGGTGCCTCTCCAGACACAAGTGCTATGAGACCAGACACCCAGCTTGTTTGCTGTGGCAATGTATCCACCACCTGACCTAATAAGGACTTGACACTCATGCTTTGGCCAAACCAATGGGATGAAGTGGGACGAATGAGCAAAGGGAGCAGTGGTCAAAACCAGACACTTTAGTAGGTGGAACCAACAGGGTGAGAAGACTGATATGTGGGTGGGACTGAAAGAGAAGGAAAGGTCAAGGGTAAGCCCAAGTCTCTAGCCCGGGGCTAAGTGGAAGAAGGTAGAATTTACTGAGATGGAGAAGAGGAGCAGAGGCTAATGGGGATGGAGGGGTGCGATGATGAATCTGGTTTCAGGGATGTTGAGTATGGGATCATTGTCAGAGGAAGCCTGGTAGGCAGCTGAAGATATTGGTCTGAGACTTAGGAGTGGGAACTGGGCTGGAGAGAATAAATCAGGAAGTGCTCAGCCTGCAGATGTTAATGAGAGCCAAGTGAATGAGAGTTATCACAATGCGACAGGCAGTGTGGTTGTACAGTGATACATAAAATATGGTTTCTGCCCTCACAACCAATACAAAAATCAAGATCTGACATAGGCCTTAAAGCTGTTTATGCACCCATCTACATCTCCATAGCAACCCTGAAGTGAGTAGAGAGCTCTGCCCTTATCCCAGGCAGGGGAGGGCATGCAGATGGCTGCTGTCTCTCACAAGTCTCCAAATGCAGGGGTCGCTCTCGCTTCAGATGGTGGCACCTGGAAATTCTATCCCTCTAGCAGCCCAAGGCTGTATCTCTTCTCACCTCTCAGCCATGGCACCCAAAGGAGGGGGCATGGTTGATTAGCCTTTCCTAAGCCTCTTTTTCTCTAGTTTAGCCTCTCCACATAACAGCAGTCCAAGGCCCATGTGGGGGTGGCCATCATGACTAGATTGCTACATCCAAAGATGCATCAGTAGCCCATAACTTGGCCCTTCTGGAACATCAAATGCCCCGTCCTCTGGTAGCTTTGGGGAAAATGCTCACAGAGTGCATGTAGCAAGCACCTACTGTGTGTCAGAGCTCTGTCAAGCAGCCTGCACCTAGTGCCTCATTTTCCCCACAACCCTTAGCAATGTGAACAACAGGTTTGGCAAGGTTAAGTTGTTTTCTAAGACCATTTGAGCTAGAAAGCTGGAGCAGTAAAATTTGATCCTGGGCCACCTGCAAACACAAAGCTCCATCCTTAAGCACTGATGTGGGTCCCTCTGCCACTTCTCTAGCTGTCTTCCCTCGCCTTTCTCTGGAACCCTCTCTGTTTTTGGTACCAGGGATTGAACTCGCCCTTGTGCTCTCAAGGCAGGTGGCAGAACCACTGAGCCAAACCCCCGGCCCTCTGGGACCCTCTCTGATCCCCCATACTGCTAAGCTTTTGAGTGTTCTTTCCATGGCCCATTTCTCAGCACTCTGAATATTCTCTGTGGCCAGTGTTATCTTATGGCTTTGACACATCCATATGCAAATGGTTCTCATGACAAAAACTACTCCTCTCCTTCAGATTTTTCTTCCTGATCTCTAGAGATCTGGTAGATTCCGAGCATCTTTCCCAGTGTGGCTACCAGGGGCCTTGGGCTCAGCCTGAAAATGCTGAAGCCACAATCCTTCCCTTCCACATTCCTTTTCCTGAGTCCTTATGGTGCTGTAGGGCACCACATTGGACTCAATGAATGAAACCAGAAATTCAGGTTATCCTCGACTTTCCCTTTTCACTGAATGACCAAATGCTACTGACTCTGCCTTCCCAGTGACCCCAGGGACCATAGCTCTCCCCTGCTCATTTCCATGTCCATTGCTGTATTCGGGCCATCATTTCCTTCCTAGATGTCTGCCTGGTCTCATCACCTCAGATGCAAACAAACCATCGAGTCTGCTTCCTGAGGACTATTTCTAAAATTGAAACTGATCACATTGCTGCCCAGTCTTATCTCCTACCGCAGCTTTCCTCTGGGCCTCATGTAAAGTGTAAACTCCTCAGCCTGACCCACAATGCCTTGTACAATGTGGCTGCATGGTCTCTCAGTGTCCTACCTATTTACCTCCAGCTTCCCATGCCTTTGAGCAAGCCTCGCTGTGCTGTGCTGTGTCTAAGCTCTGGCATCCTTTGTCTCAACCCTTTTACCAACCTCCTGTCCTCTGATTTTTCACATAGTTTATGACATCCATGAGTCCTAGTTGTCTAGTTCCTTTTCTTGGAAGATGAGCCCCTTGTTGGCAAGACCTAGTTCTTACAGGTTGGGATTCAAATGCTAGTACCCTGTGCCTACTATATTAGTCAGTGTTTGTTGACTATGAAAGAAAACGTGAGTCCTCCTAACCTGATCTTACATTCTTCAAAATAGGAATGAAAATTCTTTAGATACTGGATAGCATTGAGGAGATTGAACCAACCTGGGGCAGCTGAGGTTATCAGCCCTCCAAGAGCCCTAGTATCTTCTGCAAGGAGGTGGGGCAGACCACAGGCACACACTGACCTTCGTCTTTTGTCCTCACACAGCTCTGCCCAAGGAAGGCTAGCATGATAACAAACCTCATCATGACCACAGACTAGCTCCATGAACTATGAATACACTCAACCAAGATTTGACTTTAGATTTAGTGGAAAAGACATGGGTTTAAAGCCAGAATGTTGGTGCTTGAGCCTGGCCTCTGGAATGTATTGAATGTCTGATTTCAGACAGTCATGGGACATCCAGTTTGAAGACGCTTGGATCCCAGGAACGAAAAATGTGTTCACCTCCTCCCAGGAGTGCTCTGTGCCAAGTCAAAAGTCCTTGTCTAGGATGCCCACTATCGCCACTTCTCTTCAATATAGTTCTGGAAACATTAGCCACAGCAATTAGACAAGAGAAAGAAATTAAAGCAATAAAGATAGGAAAGGAAGAAGTTAAACTATCATTATTTGCTGATGATATGATACTCTACATTGAAGATCCAAAAAACTCCACCAAAAAACTTCTAGACTTAATTGACAGATTCAGTAAAGTATCTGGATACAAGGTGAATACCCAAAAATCAATAGCCTTTCTATACACAAATAACAGACAGACAGAAAGAGAAATAAGGGAAAAAATTCCTTTTACAATAGCATCCAAAAAAATGAAGTATCTAGGAATCAATCTAACAAAAGAAACAAAAGATCTCTACACTGAAAACTACAGCACTCTGAAAAAAGAAATCGAAGAGGATATAAAAAAATGGAAAGATATCCCCTGCTCCTGGGTAGGAAGAATCAACATAGTGAAAATGGCCATACTACCGAAACTGCTATATACATTCAATGCAATGCCAATTGAAATTCCAACACTATATTTCACAGAACTAGAAAAAAGAATCCAAAAATTCATTTGGAACCACAAGAGACCTAGAATAGCAAAAGCCATTATAGGCAACAGTCACATGGCACCAGGCGTAACAATTCCCAATTTGAAACTATACTACAAAGCCACTGTGATAAAATCAGCATGGTACTGGCAAAGAAATAGGCCTGAGGATCAATGGAACAGACTGGAAGACACAAAAACAAATGCAGATGTACTCAGCTACCTCATCTTCGACAAAGGAGCTCACCATCCTCAGTGGAGGAAAGATAGCCTCTTTAATAAATGGTGTTGGAAAAACTGGATATCAACCTGTCACAGATTAAAATTAGACCCTTATCTTTCGCCATGCCCTAAATTAAAATCCAAATGGATTAAAGATCTAAATATTAAAACAGAAACATTAAACTTGCTGGAAAGTAAGTTAGGCAGAACTCTGGCAGACATTGGTATAGGAAAAGACTTTATGAACAAATCCTCAGTAGCACGGGAACTAGCAGAAAGAATCAACAACTGGGATCTCATCTTACTAAAAAGCTTCTGTACTTCAAAAGAAACCATTAGCAGAACTAAGAGACAATCTATAATGTGGGAAAAAATTTTTACCAGCTGTACCTCAGACAAAGGACTATTATCAAGGATATATAAAGAACTCAAAACAATCAGTCCCCCCAAATATAAAGACCCGATCCAAAAATGGGCATCCGAAATGAACAGACATTTCTCATACAAAGAAGTGAAAGCAGCAAGAAAATATATGAAAAAATGTTCCACATCACTGGTCATTCGAGAGATGCAGATGAAAACAACACTAAGATTCCACCTCACCCCACAAAGAATGGCTGCTATCAAGAAATCACACAATAACAAATGTTGGCGGGGTTGTGGGGAGAAAGGAACCCTCCTCCATTGTTGGTGGGAGTGCAGACTAGTGCAACCACTATGGAAATCAATATGGAGATACCTCAAAGAGCTTGGACTGGAGGTTCCATTTGACCCAGCCATCCCTCTGTTGGGTATCTTTCCAAGAGAACTGAAAGAATCATATCACAGAGAAGTATGTGCACCCATGTTTATAGCGGCACAGTTTGTAATAGCTAAATCTTGGAAACAACCTATTTGCCTATCCGTTGGAAACTGGATAAAGAAGTTGTGGTTTTTCTATAAAATGGAATATTACTCAGCCCTAAAGAGCGAGAGAATAGATTCATTCATAGGAAAATGGATACATATTGAAGATATACTCCTAAGTGAAATAAATAAGTCCCACATGTGTAAATACCGAATAGTTTCCCTGGTGTGAATATTCTGCAACAATGCATAAGATTCTAATAAGATTACTGACATTTAGAAATGGGAGGAAAGGAGCTAAAGATGTAGGGAAGGGGGGATACGTAGGGGAAGAACAAAAAGGGAAAAGAAAAAAATGTGAGAGAATGAAAAGATGAAAATAAAGTGTTTGTAGATGGGGAGGGGAGGAGGGGGTGAAGGGAGGGCAGAGGTAAGGGGAAAAAAATGAGAATCAAGACTTGCCATGTAAAGGTACATGATCCCAACAATAAATGTAACTGTACTGTATCCCTAAATGTACCAATAAACTCAATTAAAAAAAAAAAAAAAAAGTCCTTGTCTTTGTGCAGTGCTGAGGACGAATCATTGTCCCTTTGCTCAGGGTCCTGTACGGCAATGCAAATGTGCCCAGAGACACCTCTTGCAGCCTGAGCCTCATTGCTGAGCAGCTGGAAACCTTCCACAGAGAGCAAGGTCCCGCTTAGACATCTGCACAGGCAGTTTTTAAACACAGAAACACGGAGGAAATACCATAGAATTTATGGAGTGAAAGCTTTAAAAAGAAACACAAGCCTTAAGTCAAAACAATTGACTCAACTCTGGGGAGAAGTCTGCCTGGAGGTAGCAGGAGAAAAAGATAGGCTCGGGGTATGTGGCGGCAGAGAGAGAAGTTCTGTGGTGTGCCTACCAAGTGGGCTCAGGGTGGGAAGCCACATCGCTCCGCCCCAGGGCAGTACCTCCTAGTGTCTTTGAAACACAAGCCTTTGGGCCTGGCTGTTCCACCTCTAAGAACTCTCTGAAGTTGGAAAAACATGGAAACAAGTTGAGTGCTCATCAATAGAGGATGGGCTACATGCATTACAACACATCCATCCATAGAGTGGAATCAGGAGTAGCAGGCATGGCATCTAGGCATGGAATCTAGGCATAGGCATGGCAAGGTACTCATGACATAGGAAGTAAAAGAGGCCAGCTGCAGAATGGCCTGCATATGATCTTGCGTCCATAAAACTAAAAGTCTACACATGCTTACATAAGTATGGAAAAAGATATGAGGAGATGTACGCTAATGTGTTAACAGTCTTTTCATGGGAGTTGGGATATTGGATATTTACTATGCAGCTCTGTAGAGTTGATTATTTTGGTAGACATCTTATTAAAAGAAAAATATCCAGAACATAGTTAAAGGCCAAATATTTAACTATGGTATCATGGCAACAGTCTGCCCTTCATCCTGGAAAAATCCCAGCCACAGTGTCCCTGCACTGTGTCATGGATAGCAAAATTGTAATACGTCATTAATCATGTCACTTCCCCAGTTAAAATTCCCCCGATTGCTCATTTCTGACCCTTCCCTTTCATCCTGGCTAAGGTGCCGTCCACAGGTCTCAGAGTATTATCTCTGCTCTGTAGCTGGCACAGAAAGGGCGTGGCCATCTCTCCAACACCTTTATGATTTCTACAAATCTCCCAGCAGTGAGGAAGGCTCCAGGGATGTGAAAGGAAGGACCCCGTGAACTCAGTGGCACTAGGGGAGTGGGCAACCCTCAAAGTCAGGTATCTCTGGCCAGCCACCAGGATTTTAAGGCATTTGGGTAACAGGGTGGGCCCTGGGCCAGGGGGTGGTGCCAAACCCACAGGGCAGTGCGGGCCACCGTGTATATGTAGAACTGGAGAAGCATAACAGAGACCTGGCTTCCAGCACTAGGCATGATAGCTCTCATACCAGTCACTTTCTCTTTCTGCGTTTCTGTTTCCTCCTCTGTAAATAGTTTGCCTTGGTCAACATTTCCCAAAGCGCGTTCCAAGGTGTGTCAGTAAGCATGCCGTGGCCAAAGGCACTTGGGGAATGCTGCGCTCATGTCCTTCTTTGGGATGTCCCCAACACATATCAGCAGGTTCAGGTCTCTGAGAATCTGTACAGGAAATAAACTTGCACACTGATGTTTACACCAGCCTTTCTCACATTTATTTCAACTTGGAATCTTCAAAATATATATTTTTTTTAATTTGCAAGCTTTACCTTAGACTTGTTCGTGCAGATTAAATGAACTGGCACACATGAAAGCTCATAAAACAGCTTCTACGTGTTTCCCAGAAAATAAAGCCTAGCCAGAAAATAATCAGCCTTGAAAACTACAGATCAAAAATGCCAGCCCCCATCAGCCTATCCCTGCCTCACCTGCCTTACAGAGTAGCCACTAAGCAAGAGGATAGTGATGGCAGGTACCAGTCCCTTTGCAGTGCTACAAGGTGGAAAGTTTTTTTCCCGACTGCCTTCATCTCTGTCTCCTTTTCTGCCCTAGGTTTTGCTCCTGGCTCTGTACAGGATGAGCTACTCCCTGACAAGCCTCAGCCGAAAGCCGTCTTTTCAGACAGCTTTCCAGTGCCACACCCTCTTAGTGACATCACAGCCTGTCTACTTGACCAACAGTGCTTTTCTCTGCTTGCAATTTCTGCTTTGTCTCCCTGTTTATTGTCCATCTCCCTTCAAATAAAATTCTCCAGGATCTGAGACCAAATCTGTTTGTAAACACAGCCCAGAGCCTGGCCTTCTTACATATTGGATGAGTGAACGAATGTTGTATGAATGATCCCCTCTCAGATCCACCCTTCCCGTTACTCAAGGTGTAATGTGCTGAGTAATAAGGAAAAAATGATGCAATTTGCTTTAATCTGAGAAGCTCAGATCTCAAAGGACATTGAAGAAACCCTCCTACTCACTATGAGAGCATCAACCTGAGATCCGATCTGTGGCTGCTCTTACAGATAGACACCAAGGATACCTCCCAGCCACGAGGGTCATCATACCCAGGAACTGGGGACTTTATGGGGTGGCTGGCCTCAGAGCAGACAGTATTTTCCATCAGGCTGATGTGTGGCCCCAAATTTTTCTGGGACATTAAGAATCTTCTCACCCATAGCTTAGTTATAAATTTTTGAAAGTATATACATGTATGTTTTGAAAGAGGATCTTTCTTTGAGAGCTACTCATTAACATAGCCATCTATGGTTGCAACCATTCTTGGCCAATATGGGGCCTGTGTGTCTGCTGTTGTTTCCCAGGGAAGTTAACATAAATGTTTATTGACAGCACAGTCATCAAGAAGATAAAAGTTGCTGATTCATCGCCTTGCCCTGAAACCCTTTGTTTTCCCCTCCTCTTCCTTCCTCTTTATAAAGACACACTCTGAGAAAGAGCACATTTGGGGGACCCATTCGAGGTGATAAGCTCTTGGCTGCCTATTTCTTCCTCCTCCACCTGCAGATCGGGGCTCCAGTAAGGGCAGGGACATCAGCCACCTGCTTTCATTTGGGGGACGAGCCATGGAAGTCTTGGGGTTTTTCCAAATGGAAGTGAATGGTCTCATGGTGACCGTGGCCCTAGCTGTGGTTCTCATGGCCCTCCTGAAATGGTAAGTGCAGCCAGCCTCAAGGATTGTGACATGGGCAGAAATATCAGCCCTGGAGCCTTCCTGGTGCCAGGGTGGGTGTGTGGGAGTGTTTTTCTTCTTCTCTAATCTAGAGGGAGTTGAGTATTAACACAGCTTCAGAATTAAAAGCAAACAGCGAGGTTAATCTTTTGCTAAAATGCATGAGATTGAAGTGTCAGGAAATGCCGGTGATTCAGTGACTGAGAATGCTACACATAATTAAGTTTGAAAGAGATGGAAAAAGAAGAAAATTGGAAAGGCATTAGGTTTGGGTAGAAGTATTTCCTCATACCCCGTCATATCTTCTCACCTCATTTTTCTAAGATCCTCTCTCGATGTTGGATTTACAGCACATGAACCTCTTGGTTCTTATTACATTAAAGACGGAAAAGATGTAGAAGCTGCTTGAAAAACGTGGGCCACTTCATGGGAAGGCATTGACAGGGATTTCTGCAGGTTTAAGGACCAAGTGGTAGAACTAATTTCCTAATATCTGATAGAAGGGAATGGATTCCAGCAAGCACAGTGTGTGAGGCTTACATAAAGTTTGAGACCCTGAAAGAATCTCAAACTTAAACTACAAGTTGCTTTCCTGTGGTTTTGTTAATTCGACAGCAGATTTTCTTAAGCCTGGCTCTGTGACATCTGTAGATCGAAGACCTCACAATGTGCTGCATTTGTGCAGAGCCACCCTGTTTCTTGTACTGAGCAGAGTTACCCACTCCATCAAAAGCACCTGGATTTAGGTGGCTCTCGTTTTTGAGAGGAAAGTGGAAAAAATAATGGAGCTGGAACAGAATTTCAATTTATGTTTCTGGTGGTAATAAAGCCTCCTGTAGATTAATAACTGGGAAAGCACTTTGAAAACCATCAAGCATTATGCAAATGTGAGGTATTATTCTTTTGGAATTTGCATAGCTGAAAGTGGAATTCACGTTTGATGTTCTATGATGATGAAATTACTTCTTGGAAATTGGCTCTGAAACCCAGCTTCAGTCCCAGTGCTGTTTTGCTTTTTTAACTGGTTTAATTATCTTTTGAACTTTTCTATCTCAGTGTAGCTTATCTGGCACTGAAACCAACCACATGCAAGAGTGAATGGTAGCCCCTAGCTCCCAAGGCCCCCCATAACCCATCTCGACCTCTGCCTATGCTCAGTGGAGTCCAAAGCACAGTGCCTGACATGCAGTGGGTGCATAATAGATGTCAGCCATTGTCCTTAACTGTCACCTATGTAACGCCGAAGTAAAGGAAGATAGGTATTGGGATTGTAGCGTAGCTCAGCAGTAGAATGTGTGCTTAGCATCTATGAGGCCTTGGGTTCCAACCCTAACACAAAGGGAAGCAAAAAAAAAAGGAAGAAAGAAAGGAAGAAATCTCTAGTAGTTTAGGTTTATGGGTTTATTTTTAATTTCTTACTAATATGCTTTTTCATGCTAATTTCTCATCAATAGCTTAGCCTCTGATCATGGTTTTCAAAGTGTGTTCCATCCTGAGCCCTCTGGGATATCACAGCATCACTGTTTGCATTGTACACTTTCCTATAATTCTGCTTCCATTTTCATGAATCCTTTTCATTTCTGTAAACTCCCGGCTCTGTGCCCAACATGCACAGTGGCCTCAATAAATGTCTGATGAGTGAATGAGTGAATCGCACACGTTGATGTTGCTCCGATTATGGAAAGGGGTCGGAGTCCTGACTGATAAGCTGCAGTCACTGGGTGTTTACAGTCCACTTGCAGCATAGACTCAGAGACAGCGCCCCTTCAGTGAGGCAGCTGTGCATGTGTAATCTGCTCCTGAGGCCATATTCATAACTGGGTTCAAAGACGCAGAGATTAAGAGAGAGGCACGAAGCACAGGTGGTGAATAGGAAGTGAGCGCCGATGCCATTTGTTATCACAAAGATATTTATTGACCTGTTAATGTGTGCCTGGTGCAGTGGGAGGCCCTGGCTCAAAGTCAGGGAACAGGAGATCAGGGTCAGATGTCCAGGCAGGGGGAGACCCAGGGCCTTTGGAAGGAGCTCACTGTCTGGAGAGGAATGAGAAGGGGGAGGGGCTGCAGGAAAGCGTGGCCGTGGCCATGGCCAGTACTGTGACTCTGGTGTCCTTGAGTCCCTCCCTAGATCGAGTGCAAAGGCTGCGTCCTTGGGCTTCCCATACTCCTGTTCCAGGCCAGACTTCAGGCAGCAGGCGAGCAGTAGCTCCCAGCTTGAATGTGGCCAGGCCTCCCTGGGGCTGTGTCTCCTGAGTGTGGAAGAGATGGTGGGCTTTGCCTCCAGCTTACTGGCTTCCCAGCCAAGGAACCTGGAGGTGGAGAGGCTCACTGCCACAGCCACCTTGTACCTGGGGAGAAATTGTGGCAGGAGGAGGATTCTGAAAGTCCACATACATTAGACCTTCCTTAAAGAGTTATACCTGCCTGGGGCCAGGTGAGGTTGCTTGCCATGGGGCTCCTAAACACTGAGCAGGTAGAGTTATCAGGGACCTCAAGTTTGCATCTAGTCCCTCAGCCTGTTGTCTCTTTAAGGAAGGGACAAGCTCTCCTTTCTCATTACAATCCTGGAAACTCCAAGTCTGGGTCTCAGAGGCCCAGCTAGCATTTGGCTGATGGAGTCCGGCTAAGAAGTCCACATTCACAGGCCTAGACCCAGGCCTTCCAGTATGGCCCAGCTCCCACAGTGGCTCTATATCCCTCTCTGTTACTCATGTCCATTGTAGTGGTCAAATGGAACTGTGCCCAGTGCTGCGGCTGCATGGAGCTGGTCTCCTTGCTTAGAACCCCCTTCCTCTGCCCTTTCCCTCAATGCTAAGCCCAGGGCTTTTCTTCAGGGAAGCATTTACTGTTTCCCAAAGGCACTTGGAAGTCCCCTCTCCCTGCTGCTGTTATCAAATCTCTTATCCGGTTGGCTCACAATGCTTGGCATTAGTTGGTCTCTCATGAAGGAGCTGAAGGCTCCTTCCAGCCCCCGATCTCTCCCTTGCTTTCTCCCTCTGGTCTTCTGTTAGCCTTCTGCTTCCTTACACATTTTTAATCCTCCTGCCCTACTCATCCCTTGCCTGAAAGCTTGCTGTCCGTCTTTCTAGTTGTTACGGATGGGCTGATCTTGTGTCCCCACTCACCTTGTGGAGCAGAGACCATGGCATGGGTTTAATAACCACTTCTTAATTATTAAGTGAATACATGAATTTGGAAGTAGGACAAAACAAGCTCTTTTCATTTAAAAAGTGGCTATTATAAACTAGATGTGGTATAGTTGATAGTTTTCTCCAAACTGCATTAGATGCCAGTTTTCAATGATGATCAACAAAATGGACTTATGTGTGGGTGCCCAGTGATCAGGGCTGTGCCGCTGTGCTTAGAGATGGAATTGTGGTTGTACTCATGTTGGCTAGAAGGTCATGTAGCACATGCTAAATGATGAACACACCACATAACACCTTTGAAAAACTCATTTTTTAGCTGGAGATATAGCTCAGTGGTAGAGTCCTTGCTTAGCATGCATGAGGCCCTGGGTTTGACACTTAGCACTAGAAAAAATAAAATTTTTTCGGTCTAAAATGGTTCCAAAATCTTATTTCAAAAAGCAAGTGGCAGGAGTTGACTACTGCTTATGGTGATCTTAAGTACTAGCATATTTACCCTTTCAAGGAACACCTAAGATCTGGCAGCAGGATTTCTTCTGGGAGGATAAAGATTTCTTTATTCTTGAAGAAAGAGTGTTAGAAAATAGCCCAAATCTTAATAGTGGGTTTCTTTCACTGATGGGGTTATGGGTTATTTTTTTTTCTTTTAGTCTCTCTGCATCTTTTATATTTCTTCAGTGTGAATATTCCACAAAAGGAAGAACAATTTGACACAAAAGGGTGGTAAATTGCTCCTGTGTGATGGTGGAGAGGAAAGCAGTTTCATGCTCTGGGTATGGAGGTTTTGAGACTGTATAGGGTTCTAGCAGAGGAATAGAATGTCAGAGGCATCAGGAATGACAGGGGTGCTTCTTGGTTGATGAGGTGTTGAGAAAGGCAATGTAGCCACCTGCACAGCCAGGCGTATGAACGTGGTAGAGGCTGAGAAGCTGTCTTGCTGTAATGCTTTAGATCTAAAATGTCCCTGAGCATCTCCCATGTTTGGAGGCTGTTTGGGTCATGGGCACTGTGCTCATCCAAGAATTCAATAGTTTCATGTGCTGTTAGGAGGTGGGGACAGGCAGGATGTGGGTCACTGGGGGTGTGACCTGGAAGAGTGTATTTTGTTTGTTTGTTTTTGGTGCTGGGGATCAAACTTGTGACCTTGCACTTGCAAGGCAGGTGGCGGAAGCACTGAGCTAAATCCTCAGTATGGAAGAGTGTATTATTGTCTCTGGCTCCTTCCCTTGCCTTCTGCTCTTGTCCTGGTTTTATGTAGTGACTGGTTTTTCTGTGGCAGGCCCTGCCATCATATCCTCTCTGCCTTGGTGCCAGCCAACCATGGATTAAAACTGTGAGCCAGTTCGAGACCAGCTGGGGCTACATAGTGAGTTCCAGGGCAGTCTCAACTACATAGTGAGACCCTGTCTCAAAAAACAACAAAAAATAAAAAACTGTGAGCCAATATAAACCATCTTCCTTTAAGTTTCAGGTGTGGGTATTTTTGTCCTGCCCTGGGAAGTTGACTAAGGCACTTGGGAAGTTGGAAGGGCTTTAATGCCAGCCTGCATTCAAAGCTCAGGTACCAAGATCCAGAGGTAGCAATCAATTTGACATTAAAGTAGAGATCAGAGAAAGGTAGTGTTCTGATCCAATCTCCACCTAGGTCCAGTTTAAATTAAAATATGAACTTGGCACAGTGGCATATGCCTATAATACTAGCACTGAGAAAGGCTGAGGCAGGAAGATCACAAATGTGAGTACTGCCTGGGCAGTTTAACAAGATTCTGTCTCAAAGTGACAATAAAAAGGTTTGGGGTAAACTCAGTCGTAGAGCTCTCCTGGGTTCAACTCCCAGTACTGCACACAATAGCGGTGTGGTTGTAGATTATTAAGACTATGGAAGAATCCACAGCTGTACCTGGAAGTTTCTTAGAAAAGAGCTTGCTTTACATGTGGGAAAACTCGATTCTGACTCTAGAGCCACATCTACTCCTAGATCATATTTAAAGAAATCACTGAAGTGGAACACTGGAGCCAAGATGAGAACTCTTAAGCTCGTCAGAGCAAGAAGCCATTTGAGTCTAGTCAGCCCTCCATACCTGCACGGTTTCCATCCAAGGAGCCAAACACCCTTGGAGTGAAATATTTGAAAAAAAGTCGTAGAAAGCTCCAAAAAGCAAAACTGGAGTTTCCCCTATGCTGGGCATTATGCTAAATCTACCCAAGAGAGTGATGTGGGACATCTGCTGCGTTCTCCCTCAATATCACTGCATGGCCTTGTCCAGGACTCGCATGGGCACTGCTTGCCTCAATCCCATGGTGATGCGGTGGTTGGGGCTGTGATCCACGTGTCTGCCCTGAGTGCACTTAGACTTTTTCCGTGTCATTATTTCCTAAACAATACCGTGGGACAATTCCTTACATAGCATTTTCACTGTGTTGGGTAGTATAAGTAGATGAGATATGACTTAAAATATACAGGGTTCTATTCACAGCGATGTGCCAACTTTTATGTAAGGGACTTGAGCATCCTCAGATTTTGGTGTCCATGGGGGGCCCAGGAGCCAACGCCCCGAAGGTTCCAAGGGACAACCATGTTTACTGGTACAGCCGGAGGTGGCAGGAACCGGTGTCCAGCCTTAGAATGTATTTGCAGAATGATGACCAGTTTGGTATTCATTTCCCACATTCTTTTCCTATAAGTACCTAGGAAATTACGTCCTAGGTAGGTCCTTCTTGGAGATTCACTGTCTATCAAAGGTGCTGAAAAGGTCTGAAGTAAAGAAACCAGCTTACTTTATTAACCCACTGTCCTGCACACATCTTTGATAAAGTGATGCTGCATATGGCTATGGTGGGAGGGGCAAGACCAGCCAAGGCTCTCCCTTAAAAGGACAATTGTGAGCCAGGTGTGGTGGCACATACCTATAATCCTACCACTCCAGAGGCTGAGGCAGGACAGTTGCCAGAGTTTGGGGCCAGTGTGGGTTCCATAGTGAGTTCAAGGCCAGCCTGAGCTACATAGTGAAAATTTATCTCAATAAAATAAATCAAAACAATAAAAGGGGGAGGTAATTGAATGTGATGGAAATAGAGGGGCTGAAAAACAGAGGGATAACAAGAAATTGAGGCAAGGGGATCTTAAATTTGAGTCTAGCCTGTGCAATTTAGTGCCTTAGTAAGACTCTGTGTCGAAATTGTAAAATAAAGATGGGGTATAGCTCAGTGCATGCTGGTTTCAATGCCCAGTACTGAAAGACAAACAGAGCCAAAAGAATAGTAACATTACAAATGATCCCTTTTTAAGCTCTCAGTTTCCAGGGGTTGATGTCTTGTTTCCTTCAGGACATGAAGAGAATGGATTAGAGGCAAAAACAGGGTCAGTGCAGACGCCGGGCTCCAAGTTAGACAGCACAGAAAAAGAAGACGCACGAGGCCAGGCCAGGTGCAGAGACACTCCTTAGCAGGCCGTGAGTACCCTCAGATCCGTCAGGAAAGCCACAGAAGCACTTGACCGGTGATGTACAAGTTGTCACTGGTGACCGCTGAACCTAGGTTAGGGCGTGATGAGTTCCGAGTTTGTCGATGGAGACCCACGGGCAGATCCTTGCCAACACTGGCTACAAGTTGGATACTACAACACAAGTGGCACACAATAGCTGCTCCTGCTCTCCCCTGAGTACCCGAAATCATCCTGGGTGGCAGTTATTGGAGCTGCCAGGCTGTCCCAGGAGTCAGGAAGTATCTTGTGACGTGGCATCGAGGGGCCACAATGCAGCATCACGCACAACTCTCGCTGCCCTCCATTTCCAGCCCAGCCCTTGGCCTTTTTGGGTCATCAGCCAGACTGAGGTGACTCGGGGAAGCAAAAGGGTCCTGGACCTCAGGAAAGAAGGGCTGTGGAGAAGAGAAGAGGGAACAGTATCCGGGCAGCCTCAGAATTTGTAACATTTGGTGAAACAAAACATTGAGTGTGAATAATAGACATAGTTTAGAAGTTTTAAAGGCTGTGGATAATTTCCAGTGCCTCCGAGCACCTAAAAGAATGATGTGTGCTCTTTGTCCCTTTTTTATTTTTTATTTTTGTATTTTTGCCTAGGACACTTTGCCTAGGATATTTTGCCTAGGTTTAATAACTCAACGATGAGCTTGCAGATAAAATTGAGCCTCCTTATGAAAACTAGGTCTGTACTTCCTCCAGGACCATTTCCACAGAGTCTTTTTTTTTTCTTGTTTTCTCTTTTAAATAGTTACACACAATTTCCCTGTCCTTCTCCTCACTTTATTGATTTTCCAGAACAAGAGTACGAGGTGTGACTGTAAAGTAACGTGACTGATGATTTTAGCATACCCATCAGAACTCATACAGCCAAACGCATTTTATGACCTTCAAAGTTGGCTTCCTGATAGGCTGAGCCCTGCTGTGGATCTGCCACTATCAGGACACACATCCTTGAGACTTTTCTGTAGGGGATGCTGAGTGTCTGCATGTGGTTTTCTGAAAGCCCTGAGGGCAACAAAGCTTTGTGGCAGAGGGTTTGATTTTGGTTGTTGTTGTTTGTTTGTTTTTATGAAACAGGGTTTTGTTATGTAGTTCAGGCTGGCCTTGAATTCTCTATGTAGTCCAGGCTGGCTTTAAACTCTCAGGGATCCTCCTGCTTCAGCCTCCTGACTGCTGAGATTATAGGTGTGTACCACTATGCTTGGCTGAGGATTGATTTTTTTTTTTTTTTTTTTTTACAAGGGATGGAATGCAGGATCTTGCACTTTTGAGGCAGGGGTGGTACCGCTGAGCTAAATCCCTGGCCCAGGATGGATTGATTTTTTAAAACAGCTGAGAATTAAGATATATCATGTACAGATACATATTCCCTGTGATGAATGTGATCATTATGCATACCTAAAATGTACCAATAAAGTTATTATTTAAAAAAACAGCCCAAATTTTGACAAGTAGGTGATTAAACTGGGTGACATTATTTACAATCCCAAATTGAATGTGATTATAAAACAGTAAGGCAAAGCTGAGTGTGGCGGCGCACACCTGTAATCCCAGCACTCTGGAGGCTGAGGCAGGAGGAGCGTTGTGAGTTTGAGAACAGCCTGGGCTACACAGTGAGTTCCAGGTCAGTCTCAACTACATAGTGAGACCCTGCCTCAAAAAATCAAAAAAAAAAAAAAAAAAAAAAAAGATTCTGTCAGAATTTTTTTTTAAAAAAAAAAAAAAAAAAAAAAAAAAAAAAAAAAAGATTCTGTCAGAATTTTTTTTTAAAGAAAAAAGAAAAGAATCTCACTTGTACTAACAAGGCAAACCTTCAGATGTATTATGTCTGTACCTTCTGCAGCTGCTTGTGCACAGGCTTGGCGCTTCTCTCCTTGGTCCTCTCCCCAAACTAAAGCTATGAATGACCCCTTCTCCCTCCCAAATGCCTTACAAACAGACCTAATTGGCTGCCCTTTACCAGTGAAGGTGAGGTCAACTCCAGGAATAAGGAGTGGCTGCTGTGGGGATGAGACTTCCAGGAGGGAAGGGACAGTGGCAGATGCTCACACATGTCAGTTGAGCCATGTTATTCCTGGTTTGCCAGACAGAAGTGAAGTTGCACAACTTCCTGGTGGCAGGGTAGGGACAGTGTGTCACATCGATCTGGGAGTTCACCGGAAGCCCTTGGCTTTCGCTGTGTCTACCTCAGTGCAGTCTGGCTCCAGGCCACACTGTGGGACGTCCTCCGCCTCCTGGATATCCTTGCAATGCTGTGCTTCTGAGGTGTCAGAAAGAGGTTGCCTCCATTTTTTTCTCTAAGAATCTAGGATAATGATCTCAGAGACGATCCCCCCAAAACAAGCTAACTTCTACAAATTTTGGCTTCTACCAAAACCTGGTCTCCAGGGCTCTGCTCACTGATGGCCGGGAGGGAGCAGCTCTGCACACCTAAACCAGCAGCTGCTTGCACAGGTGGAGGACAAAGTGCCTAGAACCCTCCCACCTGTCCCTCCCTACCCCCCACACAATGGGCCTTTCTTTTCTTGCTTTGCAAGCAGCAGTCCTTGCCTGACCGGTCCTCTGTCAGTTTCCCTACCTCCTGATGTCAATTTCTATACTTCCTGATGTCCTTCAAAAGCCCCTCCTAATGTCACTCTTCCTGAAAGTCTCTGGACCAGGCCAGTCCTCTGCAAGCCCCACCTCCCCTGCAGCTTTTATCTCTCCATGATGATCTCAGCACCAGACTGCCATTATTTTGTTTTGCACATGGGCCCGGCCTTCCTGATCTGACCACACACCTCAGAGGGAAGGGCCTGGATCTTTTATTCCCCCCATTAAGTTTATTGGTACATTTGAGGTAAACAATACAGTTGCATTCATCACTAAGATCTTGTACCTTTACTGGATGTATCTTGGTTCTTACTTTTTCCCCATTTGGGCAGGGCCTGGATCTTAAGCCAGTGAGTGCCCTGACCCATAGAAGCTGGTCAATAAATATTAACAATCATAATTCTGCCACAAGTAACTGAGAAAGTAATACTTGTTTTAAATGATTGTTTTTACAGAGTGTCTGTGCATGGGGGTGCATGTGTGCAGGCTTGCACATGCAAGGGAGGGAGGATCAATCTCCCTCCAACTTGCACACTGGGGACAGTGTGTTTGTCACCTAGGAGAATGTCACGCACAGTGCTTATTAAAAAAGTATATAAATCACTTCTTAGTTCATGCACTCATTGAAAACCAAAGGTTCCTGGGCTATGTTCTGGTCTGCTTCATTGCTGTGCTGTGGATAAAACATTTCTATGAATTCAGGCAGGTAAGGTAGTTATCACATTGGAGAGCGAGACTACAAGAGGCGATGGAGTGCAGGACTCAGCCATTTAGCAGATACATGATACACAGGGGTGTGCAGAGCTCTTGGGGTCTGAATGGCATCTCCTGACACCAGTGGGTGCAGAGGAGATGAGAGACCCAACCCCAAAAGAGAGGCAGCAAACGACAGGCACTTCTACTCAAGTTCACTTCAGTGCCAATCCTTACCGGTCACAGCACTGGGGTCTCAACTTTTCACCAACTGTCTCTGTGCTATTTTCCCCGTGGGTCTTGTGTTCTATCATCCCCATCATAGTGTATATTTGAGCAACGATTGACTGTGTTTCCCACTTAATTATTCAAAGGCAAGCTGATTGGAAGCTCTGCCAATGAGAAGAACTGATCAATGAGATAACCAGCAGTAGTGGACCGAGTTATAATTCCTCTCCAAAGCAGAGACCTGACATTTTAGCTAACCCGCACCCTCTTATTGTCAATAAATGCACAATTTACCTTGGGCTCCCTGAGATGTTGAAAATGCACTGCCTTCCCACCTTCACAAATCAATAGGCAATGGAGCCCCAGGCTGGGAAGCAGTGAACAGTGAGGGTAGTGGCTTGTGTTTTGTGAGCCTTTAACCTTTTCTGTGCATGAAAAAGCAGGCAAAATGGGGAATGCTACTTCATGACTGCAGGTCCTACAGAGAGAGGTAGGGGAAGTTTCAGGAGAAGCGTGGTCAGGTCTCTACAGAGTAGAGACAGACACGCTTTTCTTGCTGAGTCACCTGGGCAAGCTATCTGTCCTTGCTAGTTTCCTCTTTGGTAAGACAGGACTGATAGTGTCTGATTCTCAGCACGAGAACGTTTTCCACTTTGCTGCCCTGGGAGTCCTGCTGGGAGTCCTGCATCAGCCCCTCCCTCCTCTCCCTCCCCCTCCCTTCCTCTCCTCTTCCTTTCTTTTTTCTCAGCCCACAGTCAACTATTCTGCAGCCTGGTGGGTCTCCTAAGGATCCCTGAGTGTCCCCTCCTCTCTGTCTGCTCTCCTCCTGCTGTGGTTTTTGGTCTCCAAGAGTATCCCTTAGTCGCCCCCCCCACCCCCCCAGCACCCTACCTCCTGTCTGTGCTGCTGAAACTGTGGCCTGGTTACCAGGAAACTCACTGGTCATCTTCCCTAAAAACCCCAGGAAATCAAGTCTTCCCACCCTGGCCCCAAGGCTCTCCTGACCTAGCCCTGATGCCTCTTGTGGGTGCATCCCTGGCCCTCCTCAGCCAGCTCCTGGCTGTCCAGTGCCGACACAGTTCCTTCTTCGGGGCCATACCATCCACCTCCAGTTCTCTCTGCTCAACGCCGTTCCCCTCCACCTAGGTAGTGGCCTTTCCGGGAACCTCTGTACCATCTCTTGCTCTTTCCCCTGCAACTGCCCCCTGGCCTCTTCCTACTCCCAGACCTGGCTTCCCCAGCAGAAGGTAAGCTCCCCAAGGGCTGGCCTGGTCTCACTCCGTTTCTGCCTGAGGGCCTCACCCTGTGCCTGGGCATTCGGTCCAATTCTATCAAGTAACAGGAATTAGTGATTTGCAACCAAACTGAGTTAAACAGACAACACCTAGAACTCTGTGGCGTGTGCTGGTGTATAAGGATTTCCGGTGCTTCTTACTTATTCTTTGTTATTGTGGATATCATCATAGAGAATTTCCATTCAGTTCTGCCTGCATACCACTGCAAGCAGCTGCCACTGCTGCTCAGTACACAAGATATGATAAAAAATACGATGGATGTGTAAATTACAAATTTTAAAAATCATTACAGTAAAAGACACATTACCATTAGTCCCCCTCAGAATACTGCCCACGCTCTTCAAATAGCCTTATCCCATCTCTCTTACCACTTTCTGAAGCAGTTCTGGAAGTTCTCTTCCATGAGTGTCTTTAGTTGTACTTTTGTAGCTCCTTCCATGTCCTGAATGAATTCAAAACATTTATGAATATTTCTATCAAGGTGGTATGTTCTCATCTACCTTATTCCCCAGATCTGGCACTGTATGACTTCAGGCTCTTCCCCAAAGTTAAAATGACCATGAAAGATAAATGTTTTGAAAGCAACAAGAACAATAAGATAAGCATGTTCAAAGCAAAGGGAAGTATTCTGCAGGGATTCACAGTAATGTGTCTTTTATTGTAATAAATTAAAAACACTTTTTAAATACATTCATCTTTTTTTTTGGTTTTTTTGAGACAGGATCTCACTATGTAGTTGAGGCTGATGTGGAACTCACTGTGTAGCTCAGGCTGGTCTCGAACTCACAGCGATCCTCTTGCCTCAGCTTCCCAAGTGTTGGGATTACAGGCGTGCACCACCATGCCCAGCCATCATATTTTTTGATCACACTTTGTAAAGATGACTTTATTGAGTTGAGATCTGAATCTTGATAGGCAATTTCATCTTGATAATTCAAGCTAGAAATTACCAGTGCTGTTTAGGAAAGAAAGGACTGGGAAACATAATCATATGCAAAGGTGACAGCTGAACCCATTTAGGAACAGAAGCCACTAACTCCAAACATTTCAGCTGTTTGCTAGTTCAACACTGCCTGTAAAACCTTGCTCTTAGATGCCTTTTAGCACCTTCAGTAATGGTCCAGAGCATGGGCTTTGGAATCAGATTGCCTGTGTTCAAATCCTGCCTGGCCTTCTGACCCTGCCAGGCTAGGTCTCAGTTTCCCCACTTGTGAAATAGAAATAATCATAGAATTTAGTTCATGGCACATGGCAAGAATATGAGCTAAATCCTGGGGAGACTTGGAGCCATGCCAGGCACAGTTAGTGTTCAGTAAACATTAGCCTTTAGTATTATCCGCTTACTGCAAGCTTATACCTAACAGTAATTATGTAGATCCTGGCCAGGTTGATTTTGTTTTTACTTATCTGTATTTATTTATTTATTTATTTATTTTGGTATGGGGGATAGAACTCGGGTCCTTGCCTTTGTGAGGCACGCACCAGAAGTACTGAACTAAATCCCCGGCCCATTTTTATTTATTTTTAAAACATTGTGAGTTTTTGCACGACCACCAAGGAGGCACTGGTATGGAAAGTAAGAAGAGCTATGCTGAAAACAAGTGGCCTTGTGTAGAATGGTGCTGGGCTTCTACCACTAGGTAGCACTTGGCCTTGAATAGGAGTCTTAGGTAGGAGTCTTAGAGGATGCTGGAGGTGGTTACCGGTAGTATGGTGAGAACAGAGGCCAGCGTGCAGCAGTTTTCCAAGTGATCAGAGGAAGGGAGGCACTTGAGAAGGGCACTGTGGGAGTCTCTTCCGAGGTCTGATGCCAGGCAGCCCTGGGCCTTGCCACACCTCCATATCTTGACTTAGGGCTGTCTGTCCTTCCTGATGCTGTGAAAAGAAGTTTGAGGGCTCCATAAAGAGGAAACTTCATACCCACGCATGTGGTCATTGATGGTAACTCTTAGTCCCCATTGCCTCTAGCTTGTAGGTCTTTAAAAATTAAAGAAAAATTATTTCTTGAAAAATGCTCTATAATTGAGCTTTTTTTTTTTTTTTTTGTACCGGGGATCAAACTCAGAATCTTTTGCTTGCAGGGCAGGCTGCAGCACCACTGAGCTAAATCCCCAGCTCCAAACTCAGATTATCTTTAACACAGTATTAAAAAAACAAAACAAAACAGTTTCAAAATTTTACTTCTCCCACCCAGTGAAATCAACAAAAACAAAAGGCCTGCACATTTTTTCATACAGGTTTTATTCAGTAGCAAAAGTGTAAAATGACTAAGCCAAGCCTGAAGAAGCAGAAAAAAGAAAGCAAGGATCTGGAAAGAGACTTGATTACATACTGAAATTTAAATAATATTGAAATTACCAGTAAGATACAAACATGCACAGTTAAATTTAAGAATGTATTTCAGGACTTGGGAAGTAAGTGGCTCAGTGGTAGTGCATAATGCTCAAGGTCCTGGGTTCAGTCCCACCAACAGAAAAAAAAAAAGTGTTGCTTTCAATGTTCTGCTGCTGAGGTATATAGTCATATGCACTAGTTAATTTTTGCTTTAAAATGAGAAAATAATACATTTATTTGACAGGATTTTCCCAAAATTCAGAGGAAATTCCCAAACTCAGATAAACAGATCATCCACTAGCAAAAGCGTTACAGTAATATTATTTTCATCCGTTTTGCTGAAATATCTTAATTCACTGGTAGTTTAAGGACATTAGTCAAAATGTAATCCCAAATGAATAACGCTCAGCTAGCAGACACAGGAATACACTGGGGTGTATTTTTCAAATTCAAGATTTGAATCTGTTTTAATCAAGTTCTCTAAATCAAGTGTCTTAAAACAAGTTTTCAAAATACGTGTGGGTGGCAAGACCGCCAGATATGTGTAAGAAATATCTTAATGACTCAAAAAGAAGCCACTGATAAGGCTTAGCTTGGCCCTCCTGGCCCTTTGGTTGTCAGCCCTGGCATCAGGTTTTAAAAAATGAAGTGGGGAGGAGGTGGAGTATTTTGAAGTTCAGGACGCGGATAAAAGGCTGATGTTCAGAAGCTCCGGATGTATTCTTTTCGCACACTTGAGTGTGGTAGTAAAGTTTGGTTTCCCAAGCAGCTTTGGACGCTCAGGCCAAGGTCGAGCCTCCGCTCCCTCCCTCCGCTCCTGGCAGCGGCCCCGCCGCAGGAGGCTCGGGCTCCGTCGCTCCGCAGCCAATATCCCCATCATGGACTCTCCCCTCCGCTCAGAGGTGTTCGGGACGCAGGAGCGGCGGGCCGAGTGGCAGCCGGTGTCCAAGCAGGGAGCCAACCTGAACTGCCCTGCTAGCCCTCCCCCGCCTCTGGCCCTCTCCCTCCCAGCCGAGCACATCCCTCTCCCCCTCTCCGAGCACCGTGCCATCACCGGTGGGCTTGCTAAGGTTAAACTGAACTTTCAATGCGATTGGCTTTCCAGAATTTTTAAAAACTTTTCTGCATCAAAATTTACTTTTATTGCCTGATTTGGACAGTAGAAGCACAGTCCTTTTTCATATAATCTTCCTTTCCGTAGGTGACACTTGCCTGGCCCTTAAGCTCAAGAACTTGAAGTGTAAATGAGGTGTAGCAAATCTGTAAAGAAACCCTGCTGAGCCTTACTCACTCTGCTCTCTCTCTCTCTCTTGTACACCACATATTTTGGTTTCTGCTCAGTCTTGTCAAAGCCCTTACCCTCTTCATCCTTACCTGTGTCACCGTGAATGTTTCTTTGTAGATTTAGCTCTTTCCTTTCTTAAAACAACAAGTTCACCAGCCAACCAACCAAGCAACCAACCACCACTAGGCAACCCACAAGGCCCTAGTTTTTAACCTGAATTAATATTTCCCAATCCTTCTCTTTCTTTAGTGCTTTGCAACATTTGACTCTGGCATGTTTGGTCTCTATTGTGTGGGTTATAACAATGCAGTCATTAGTTGCGTGGCAGGAGAAAAAAGGTTGTCCTTCATGGATTATAATCCAGTGGCCCCATTTTACAGATGCGGAAATGGAGGTCCAGAGAAGGTAAGTGGATGGACTTGTATTAGATATTGCTGCAATAATGCTGTGTAACAAGCCACCCCCAATTTGTTGGCAAATAACATTTACTCTCCTCATGGTCTAGAGGTTGGTTGGACTAGCACTGTGCCAGGATGAAGGTGGGGTTTAGATCTGCTCCACATGTCTGTGATGGGACCCAGGCCAAAGAGGACACTTGGAGGAAGTTCTGTTCCTGAGAGGTGACAGGAATACAAGAAATGTAAGCAGAAACAGCCATGTCTGAGTTTTCATCCCACAAGTCACTTCTGCCCACAGTCCATCAGCTAAGCAAGCCCATGCCCAGGTCTGGTATTAGTAGTGTGGAGAAGACTCTACCCACTTAATGGGAGACACTGCAAGATCGTGGAGCAAAGGGCACTGGTGTAGGACTTTGACATATGGGGAGCATGAAGAATTGGGAACAATGATCTAATCTACCAGTGCTCTAAGATCACACATCTGGATTCCGATTGCTGGCAAAGCAGAAAGAGGGCATGAATGATAAGACAAAATAAAACAACAATGAATAGAATAAACAAAAAAATTTAAAGCTAATGGACTGCCTGCCTCAAAAACGCGAGGCCCTGAATTCGATCCCCAGTACCAAAACCAAAACCAAAACAAAAGCTTGAGTAAATCTAATGGACATTTGAATTTTTATTGTAAGTGAAAATAATATATACCTGAAAAAAGCAGACATGGTGGGGGAATTTGCCAGCTGAGGAGTGACACAGGGGTCACGGTGGCTCTTGGCTATGGAGTGACCAACTGGCATCAAGAGCTGCTAAAGTAGAACCCCAGGGCTGAGCTCGGTCTTGGGCTAAGCCTAGAGATGTGCCCCAGAATTTCTAGCTAAGTAAATGATGTAGGTCAGGGTCTGCCTGATGATATTATCAGGACATAATCTAAGGAGATCAAATAATTGCTTGCGGGGGGAGCTAAAATTTCAACTCTAGTCTGGAAAAGCAAGGCTTAGGGAGGCATGTCTGAAGTCCAGAGGAGCAGAAGAAATTTGGAGGCAGAAAGCACAGGGTGTTCGCTCTGTCCTGAAATACAACAACCAGGGGACACCTTGTAGATTGTGAGTTGTATTGTTTAGGACAAATTCATTGTTCTACTCTGGGCAGTAAATTTATGGATGCTGTTATGCCAAGAAATGGCTAAGGCTGAAAGCATAAATAGCTCCAGAATTGTTTTAAATATCCTCATGGGTGCCAGAGCCCTACTGGGTTATTAAGGAAAAAATATATTTATTTCCTGTTCTTCCAGAAACTACCCCTGGGCACTGGCTAAAGGCTGTCAGAAGAAAGAGGTATCCCTGTGTCACTAAGTCCATGGCACACTGTGAATTGTCTTGGGTTTGCAATGACAAAAAGAGACTCTTGTCACATTTCCATGCCCTTGTCATGCATGGGACCTGAGGAGGGAGGTCTCCTGCAATCTGAATCGAATGAAAAACTATCCTGCCTTTTTTTCTTATAAAAAAGATGTGCAAAGACAGCTAAAATGTAGATTAGTTAGTATCCTAATAGCACATGGCAAAAAAATCAAACCCAAACCAACAAACAAAAAACAACGAAGTATGACATGCAGAAGGAGCCAGGAGAAAAGGTTTTGGAATTAATTTCTTCTTTCTTTGGGGTCAGCTTTGCTCCGTATTACTTCCTCCGTGTTCCCAGGGTGGTAAGAAAGCCCCTGCTTTCTTATGTGGGTCACTCTTCTCAGGCCTGCTGCCACCTCTGATGGTCTGTGCATCAAGCTGGACAGGGCCCCCCCAAATTTCTGCCCACTGGAACCTCAACATGTAGCCTTACTAGGAAATGGGGTCTTTGCCCAAGCAATCGGTGAAGAGGAGGCTGCACTGGCTTAGGGTGGTCTGTGACCCCGTGCCTGGTGTCTTTGTAGGAGGGAAGTGTGGAGACAGATACACAGGGGAAGATAACAGAGTCACACAGGAAAGACCAGAGAGAATGACTTTCTGTGGTTTTACACCCTCCAGCATGTGTCATTTGTTAGAGTAGTACTAAGAGTGTCCCAGTCTCCTTATCTCATTGGCCTTGCTGAGCCAGGACAGACCAGGCAGAGGCCTGGCAGGAGGCAAAGGCTTTTATCAGACAGCCTGGGCCTGGGCTGCAACTGACCATTGACCAGAGGTTTTGTCCTGTGGCCAGAGTCTAAGCCTCAGTTTCCCCATCTGTGTAATAGAGATAACAAGGAGATTGGTAGCTCTTAAAGGGTAAGATGTATATGAAGTGTTTATATAATATTGCTTTATGGGTCAGTACAATATCTGTCCTCTAAGAGGTTTTTAGTAAATGTTAGCTATTATTACCCAGCCTGGTTTTGTTTTTGTTTTTTTGCTACCGGGGATCGAACTTGGGTCCTTGCACTTGCAAGGCAGATGGCAGAACCACTGAGCTAAATCCCCGGCCCTATTTTCTAAAGTCTTTAAATCCATTTGTGTCTGCTCCTTTTGAAGTTTACCTGATTTTACTGCTCCAGTTAAAGGAAAGTCAGTCTCCCACTTGGCTCAATGATATATAGTAGCATTTGGGACAGGGCCTGGCAGAGAGCAGGCAGTAAATGCACAATTATGGGATGAAAAACAGAACACCCACATCTTACGTTTATACTGCCTTCTAGAACTAAATGGCTTAGAGATGTTACAAGGTTTAACAACCAGTTTGAAAATATCCAAGTAAGAAGGGTTTGGGTTTCATTACTTTTGTTGACACTGGGGCACAGGTTATCAGCCTCCAAGACAGCTTCTAATGATCCCTGCCCCGGAACTCATATACTTGCATAATCCTCTCCCCTGTGGTACCAGGGCTGGTCAGTGTTATCAGGAAAACACAGCAGAGGTGACATTCCATCATCCCCGAGACTGGGTTATAAAAGACTGACTCTACCAAAGAGTCAGAGGACAAGGGAGAGGCAGCAGTGGCCTGGAGTAGAGCAGTAAGTTAGGAGTAAGTGGGAAGAACTCATCAAGAGAGGTGTGAAGGCAGGATGACAGTCTCTGGTGATTGATTGCACACAGGAAAAGAAAGGCAAAGATGACATTGAAACTTTCTCACTGCTGAGTGGCTTAGAAGCCACCAAGAGTCATTAGATAAGAAAAGATGGCTATAACGGCATTCCCAAGTCCAAGGGGAACCCCTGTTTGCTGTCCACAGAAAATGCTTTCTGAGGGCTGGGCTGTGTCCTGTTTGTCCCCCATGTGGCACCCACACTCTGTAAGCACAGCTGACCCAGATCAGTGGTGTTCAGGCCGCTCTGTGCCATCCTGTCCTTTGGCTTGCACAGGGCCTGCGGGGTTTCAAGCCCTTTCAGAGGGGGCTATGAGGCACATGTCCACCTCCCATTCTGTCTGGGCTTCTGACGTGGCTCCTGTGGTCTTGGTGGGGACCCGAAGCCAGGGAGGGACATGGTCAGCCTGGGGCTCTGGGAGGTGGAGATAAAAGGGCTCAAGGGGCTACCAGGAGGCTACAGAGCTTCCACTGCTGGTGATAGGGCCTTAGGAGAGATGATCTGGAGTGGAGCCCACAGGGGAGCAGGCTATGAGACAGCTGGGTCCTCAGCTGCAGCCAGCAGGACTGATTCAGGAGTTTAGGGGGCCAGGTGTGGTAGCTCAGCACTCGAGAGGCTGAGGCAGGAGGATCACTACAAGTTCAAGGCCAGCCTGGTCTACATAGTGAGTTCAAGGCCAGCCTGAACTACATAGCAAGAACATGTCTAAAAAGTAAAAATAAAAAACCACACCCAAAAAAGTAGTGTTAGGGGCAGAGGGAAGTCTTCATTGTGTCTCAGAAACCAAGATGTATGTGCTAAGGCCACAGGTTGGGTCTGACTTCCCCTGAATGACAACAACAGGCTTGACCTTGTGGTCAGCTAGGGCCTCAGGTCCTCTTCCCTGAACTCCAGTGAAACCAGGGCCCACTCAACCTGCACCGGAGAAGTCAGAAAAACACCTGTTCTCTGTGCACCATTTTCATAAAAATAAAACCAGTAAAAAAAAAAAAAGTGTCTCAGCTCTTTGAAACATTAATTAAAGGCACCACAGTTTCCTTATTTAATGGAGGGCTGCTACCTCATCTGGGATTATTAGCAAAGCCGGAGAGCCTTTGTTGTGCTTGACAAAGTTATTAATTCAGACTCTAGGTGAATTCTGGCTCCCTAACAGCCTTTGATGTGCTGAGATTCCCCAACAAGGACAACATCATCAAGCCCTTAAACAAGCCGCTGCCTTGAGAGTGCCATAATCCCCGAGGCCCGGCCTGCTAATTGGCAGCTGGAGAGCCAGACTTGAACTCCAGCGCTGTGGTCTCACCCAGAAGGACCTGTTCTTGGAGGAGCTGGAGTCCTTTCCATTGTTTCCTGGCAATGCACCTGCTGACCTGGGGTGGCGATGGAGTTATTTTTCTATCTTTGCAAAATGCAGCTTCATGACGTAAGTGTCCCTGGAAGAGAGAACCTGCCTGTGGCTCTCTGGCTTGAGTTCTGGGGGGCGGGTGCAGAGCTCACCACGGGAAGGCAGGCTGGAGAGCTGAGCTGGGAAACAGAATCTGCCTCCAGAGCTGGGTTCTCTAGCTCCAGGCAGGCAGGGGCTGCTCCAAACACATACACACAGGTGAGCTTCTGGAGCCTGACACATCAGATACTCAGACGTGAGACAGAGCCTTTTCCATTTTACATGTTAAATATACTTATACACATAACTAAGCCATTCTCTCTTCCCACCCTCTCAATCTGGAAAAGAGGCTTCAGGGGAAGTCTCCCAGCTGCATCTCTATCTCCGCTTGGTCTGTCTGCTGGGAGGTGGAGTTCAGTCTACTTAAACTCAGTCAAATAACCAATATTAAAAAAAAAAAACAAAGTTAGTTAATTAATTAATTCTCTACACTAGTCATTATCACTGAGATGGCTTTTTTTTTGAGACAAGGTTTAGCTATGTAGTTCAGGTTGGCCTTGAACTCACTATGTAGCCCAGGCTGACCTCAAACTTATGGTAATTCTTCTGCCTCAGCCTCCAGAATGCTGACATTAAAGGTGTGTGCCACCATGTCCAGCCTAGATGACTTATTTTTAAAAAAGAAATCTTTTCTCTGGAATGCTTCTCTCCTTGGCTGCTTAGGTAACGGGGCTGGGAGGTCAGGTTCAGGGGACTGAGGTGGAGGCTGAATTTATGAGAATCAGAGGCCACCTCTCCCCACTTCCCTCATCATTTACAGTCTGATCTGTCTGAACAGGAAGCCCAAGATGACTCATGGTCCCTGTTGTGGACAGTTCTCCTTTTTGGCATACCCCAAAATAAAATCTAAATGTGCTCACAACAGAAGCTGGTGGGGTAGCTGAGTGATGATGGACCAGGAGGTGCTCATGTCCTGGTTGCTGGAACTGGTAAACACCACCCAGTGACACAAGGGAGTTGGAAGATAGCATGAAGTTGGAATCCTGGGAATCAGCAAGTCTTCTGGACTACCAAATATACCCAAATGTAAGAGCAGGGGTCCTCATAAAGGGGCACAGGGACAAAGGGGGAGAAAGACCACTGGAGACAGTCTGAACTGTCATGGTTCCGTGACAAGGAGGCCCAGGAGGAGCAGCCCTGCTGACCCTTCACTTTGGCCCAGTGAGGCTGACCTGAAATTGCTGGGTCCCAGATCTACAGAGAATAAGTCTGTGTTTTAAACCACTATGTGGGTGTTACAGCAGCAATGAGAAACTGACACGGTTGGGAAACATTAGTTTACTTTTTAAAAAATTCCTTGAATTTCTGATAGGACTGACCATAATGATCTTTTATACAACCCCCACTGTACTTGAAAAACAACCAATCACAAGCCGGGTGTGGTGGCGCACACCTGTAATCCCAGCACTCGGGAGGCTGAAGCAGGAGGATCGCTATGAGTTCAAGACTAGCCTGGGCTACATAGTGAGTTCTGGGTCAGTCTCAAGTACATAGTGAGACCCTGTCTCAAAAAACCAAAAAACAAAAAACAAAAAAAGAACCAATCACAAAGGACTCTATGAATAAGTTTCAAAAGCTCTTTAAGCTTTTGAACCAGCGCTCACGTGGCTAATGTATCAAGAATAGTATTATTGGGCTGGGGATTTAGCTCTGTGGCACCATGCCTGTCTCATAAGCACAAGTTCCTGAGTTCGATCCGCAGTACAAAAAAAAAAAAAAAAAAA